>NW_021318644.1:63938-91148 GCF_001605985.2 Dendrobium catenatum
AGGCTGATGAGGTGGTGGGGGATAGTATGGTGGAGCATATGGTGGAAATGGATAAGTAGGAGGGGCACCAGCATAAGGTGGGAGTGTGTAGTTTGGGTAGAAAGGAGTACTCTGCCCGAGATCTGGTGAAGGAAATCGGGGGTCTGCTGAGTAAAACTGCGGGCTACTGGCTCCAGGAATGGGTAAAGGCTGTGTAGCAGGCTGAGGCTGTGTAGCAGGCTGAGACGAGGTGGTCCCCTCAGTACGTACTGTCCTACCTGGTCCAGCTGTAGTGATCTTCTAAGTGCGTCTGTTAAAAATATTTTTTATCAATCCTCTACTAGGCTCTTCACCTGAAGCCATCTGCACATAAATAAAAAAGAAATATTAAAACATGAGTTATAAAAAAAATTTAAGAAAATATAATGCAGCAATAACAATAAAATAAATGCAGTGAAGTAAAATGCAGGAAAGTAAAATAAAATGCAGTGCAGTATGAATCTAAACGACCAAAAAATACTTTTCTTATTCCAATTATAATTAACACCATATTCTGGCAATCTAAACTCAGCTAATGTTGGAGATTCCATTATGATGGGAAAGAACTTTACTCTTTAAAAAATTTCTTCACTACTGAATCTTGGAGGAGGCTAAATCATCACCATTTTATTTTTAGTAAATGCTTCTTTATTTCGCCTGAAAGGATGACTTTGAGGCAAAAATATTCGATGACAATCGAACCAAGTGTTCTTCCTATCATACTTTAAAGTGAATGATTTTTTTATTTTCCATATAATATGGACAAGCTAACTTGCCTGAAGTGTTCCAACCTGAGAGCATACCATATGCAGGAAAGTCACCAATTGTCCAAAGTAATGCTGCTCTTAGTGTAAAATTATGTTTGGTGGAGATATCATATGTACTTACTCCCTCTTCCCATAATAAACTTAAATCATCAATCAAAGGTTGTAAGAATACGTCAATCTTCAATTTTGGATTATGTGGCCCTGGAATTAGAAGTGACAGAAACATATAAGGAGTAGTCATACATAACTCTGGAGGAAGATTGTAAGGAGTGAGTATCATAGGCCAACATGAGTACGGTGTAGCTGACTGACTGAATGGAGTAAAACCATCTGCACATAAACCTAATCTGACATTTCTTGGTTCTGCCGCGAATGTGGGATGTGTACGATTAAAGTGCCTCCAAGCCTCTGCTTCTGATGGATGTGTGATAACACCTTCTTGTGGAATGTGATCATTATGCCATCTCATATGTGTAGCCAATCTCATTGATGCATATAGCCATTGTAGTCTCAAAATTATTGGAAAGTAGAACATTCTACTAACAAGCACATCCTTATGCTTCCTTCTATTTCCATATTTTGATTTAAATCTTGGTGCATTGCAATGACGACATGCAATTTCTGAGATATATTCTTTAAAGTATAACATGCATCCATTCACACAACAATCTATCTTTGTATATGTCAAACCAAGTTTGAAAACTAACTTCTTTGTCCGATATAGATCTGTAGGAATTAAATTATCTGTTAGATTAATTTCCTTAAGCAGGACAATGAATTGATTAAAACATTAACGAGCAACATTATATTCAGCCTTGATACTTAACATCTTGACAGCAACATATAATTTTGATTGAGTTGTGCACCCTTTTCAGATTGGTTGCTGGGCAGCATGCAATAAATCATAAAAATTTTGTGCCTCCGTATTCGATAACTCTTATGTATTTTGTTCAGTTTGTATTCCAGTTGCATCATGAACTAATTCCTCAAGATTTGGTCGGATATTTTCAGCCTCAGCAAAATTACTACTTGTAGAAGGACCGCATTGATAATCAAATTGTGGCTCATAATCACCATGAGAAGTTCAATGTCAATACCGTGGCATGAATCCTCTGCGATAGATATCAACAGTTACATCATCTGGTTCTAGGTGCACTAGATTTTTGTGTTTAGAACATGGACATCGAAACTTTCTTTCTGATATGAAGCTGGTTAGTCGCTTCGCTTGCTGAATGAAAAAGTTCACCCCATTAATGAATTCATCTGTTAATGTCTTCCGACCTTGAGATAGTCAGTTATACATCCAACTTCTTTGATTTCTAATATCCATAACCTACATATAAGAGCAAATAATAATGGATTATCACGCTTAAGTAGATCTAAAACTGATTATATATAGATGTAAAAAAATAGGGTGCTTGTAGAAAATTATGATCATTTAGTATTGTCTCTAAGAATAAAGGCACTCATTCACGTACATGAGCATCCATATATCTACAATACTTTTCTATCAATCACACAATAGGCCTTAAGCATTGTCTCCATTTAGCATTAATGTCTCTAAGATTAAAGAGCATCCTCATCTCTATATGTATTCCTCCACTCATGGTTTAAAATTGCGCAATATGAGGCTCGCCTTAAGGCCCGCCTTTGCGCAATTCCAGTAAAAAACGCCTCGAGTGTTTTTTATGAGGCTTGCGCCTCAACTTGGTTGAGCCCCGCCTCGCCTCACTGGCATGATGCTTATGCCTCACGCTTTATATATTAAAACTTATATAAATCTTGAAGTAAATGCCCGACATTAGATATGTGATATGTCATTGCTATTTATTTTTGGAAATTGAAATTTTATGTTAATGAAAAAAATGCTGGGATTTGGGAAAGATAGAATATTGAGTTGAACTATATTTCATGATGGCTTACGCCTCAAAACGCCTTGAGACTTACGCCTCGCCTCACGAATGAAAAACGCCTCAATACCCGAATACGCAATTTTAAACATTGCCTCCACTTTAACCAAACAACTTGAATATGCTTTGTAATCACCTCCAAAACTAATACATAAAAAAATATGCTTATTGTAAACCTTTGATACAAAGCATATTTTTTCTCTAATAATACTAATCTTTTTTCTCTAGCATTATCAATGGTATCAAAGTGAAACCAAGACCCATCCTTTCTACCACAATCTCCTTTATGCACATGATCTCATCAGCCTCTACTCCTAAACCCTAAACCCTAAACTAATTGATTTTTTGGTACTATCATAATATCTCTTTCAAAATCTAGGCTCCATTACATTCAATGTAAGTTTAAAGCAAAAAAGATAAGCTAATCATTTATGTAATCCAACTGAAATAGGAAAAAAATTCGTCCAAAGAAACAAAAAAAAAAACCTTATGTTCCGTCAAGATCTCGAGCGTCGGCGAAGATGAACGCGACCACGGAAGCTAGGATGCCTCGGCGAAATCTGGTGACCGTCAGCAAAGTTTGTTGACCGTCGGCGACGGTGATCTACGGCGAGCGACTGAGGGCGACGAGCGAAACAGGCGAGGTGAGAGAACAGAAGAAAAGAAGTGACGGGCCAGAGGGGCTCGATCTCGAAAAATAGGGCTTTCGCCGGTGGATTTTCTGGCGTCAACTCCGCCGGAGCTATTTCCGGCGGAACTTGCGCCGGTTATAACCCTGGCGTCATATCCGCCGGAAAGTGCGATGGTGATTTTTTGCCGTAACATGCGATGAAAATGGTAAAATATTGGTTTATGCCAACGCCGATACCGGCGCAACTGACGCCGAAAAGGTTCTGGCGTAGTTTGCGCCGAAAAATCCGCCATAGATTTTCTGTCGCAACAATGCGCCATTACCTGCGCTGCGCTAACCGGCGCGGAATTTTCTGCCGGAAAATCCGACGGTAATCGTGTTTTCCCGTAGTGATATGATAAAATATAATATTAGCTAATAAATTCATAAAATGAATTAATAATTAAAAAGATACCTAGATGCACTTAGCACACATAATTAGCAAAGATATAAAACTATTTATATAACCTAATAGGCTCTCCTTAGCAAAATTCCTAGCCACCCTATTAACCTAAGAAACTAAAAAAATCCCTTATGGGCCCTTCCCAGTTAAAAGATGAGAACACATTTATATTATTTGCAATAGTATCTTGGGGTGTTTTAGTTATTAAGGGAAAAAATAAATTTGACAATAAAAATATGATGTATTTTTTTAACATAAAGGATGGTTAGGTTATTTGTTGATGTTTCTCATCTCATTATTAATATCGATTTATCTATATAATGTAAGTGGCTCGCTTTCTTAGATAATATCAACATATATACTTGGCAATCCTGTAAGTATGACCACTTCATCTGAGCTGAATTGTAGCTCATGACTCTTGATGATAAAGCATTGATGAGGAATATTCCATAATGAGAGTATCTCATATATCAAGGTAACATTCTATTGGAATGATAGGAACTTCAGAAATTGATATATATTTAATCTCTTTAAGGTGTCCTCGACATCCTTGTTTATCATCTTAACGAACGAGTCCCATATAGTTCTAAAGTTAATGGTCTAAAATGATAAGTAATCTTTAAAAAATACATCACAAAAATTTCATAATTTAAAATCCTAATTAAAATGTAAAATATAGTTAATACATAGTTAATATATAGTAAATATACAGTCGATACATAATTAATGCATAGTTAATACCAAGTCAATACACAGTTAATACAAGTTCAAAAAAGAGTCACAAAATAAATAAAAATAATGTATATATATTTAAAATCTATGTAATCTAATTTATAAAATAGAATACAAAGTAGATACACAGTCAATATACAATTAATATATAATTAATTTCAAGTCAATACACTGTTAATAGAAGTTTAAAAAGAGTAACATAATGAAGAAAAATAACTCATAGACATTTGACATTTGTTCAACTTAATTTAGAAAATGGAATACAAAGTTGATACATAATCGATATACAGTCGATACACAGTTGATACATAGTTGATACATAATCAATATACATTGAATACACAATTAATATTAAGTCAATACACTATAAATACATGTTTTAAAAAGAAGCAAAATAAATAAAAATAACTAATAAACATTTAAAGTTTGTGCAACCAAATTTAAAAAATGAATTACAAAGTAGATACACTATCAATACAAGTTCAAAAAAAAAGTCACAAAATGAACCAAAATAACTTGTAGATATTTGAAATCTATACAACCTAATTTAGAAAATGAAATATAAAGTTGATACATAGTGAATACACAATTGGTACATAATCAATACATAGTGAATGCACAATTAACTCAGTTAATGCTAAGTCAATACACCATTAATATAAGTTCAAAAAAGAGATAAAATGAATAAAAATAACTCATAAACATTTAAAATCTATGCAATCTAATTTAAAAAATGGAATACAAAGTCGATACATAATGACATATAATTAATACATAGTTAATGCACAATTAATATCCAATTAATACACATTTAATATATAATTAATACAAAGTTCAAAATAGATTCACAAAATGAATAAAAAATACTCTCACACATTTAAAATATGTGCAATCTAATTTAGGAAATGAAATACAAATAGGTACACGTTTGATACATAATTGATACACAATCGATACATAATTGATACACAGTCAATACACAATTAATATACAGTTGGTATATAATTAATACATAGTTAATATAAGTTCAAAAAAGAGTCACAAAATAATAAAAAAGAACTCATACATATTTAAAATATGCACAACCTAATTTAAAAAATAGAATGCAAAGTTGATATACAATCGATACACAACATATACATAGTCAATTCCCAGTTAATATACAATTAATACAAAGTTAATACACTGCTAGTACAAGTTCAAAAAAGAATCACAAAAATGAACAAAAATAATTCATAGATAATGTATGAAATATGTGCAACCTAATTTAGAAAACGAATTACAAAGTCAATATACACTCGATACACACTTTATACACAACCAATACACAATCAATACACATTGTACAATCTCATCTGCTTAAAATTTTACATGAAGGTTTACATTTACCCATTTGCAATACATCAAGTGTCCAATCGTGTACGTCAAATTGACTATCCTTTTCATTTTTTAAACAATGTGACAAATGGGCTTCTGTTTGTTAAATAAAGTGGGTCACGACACTTTTATATGTTAAACAAGGCGAGTCACGACAGTAGCAAAAAAGCGACAAGAAAATATCATAAACCCTAAAAACTATAAATGTAAACCCTAAAACCTATATAAGGGAAAAGCTAAAGAAGTATCTCTTTGAATATGAACTGAACGAGAATGATAGACTAACTTTGTTGGAGATGATGAACTTAGCAGGTTAACATATCACCCGAATGCCAATGCACAATGAGCCATAAGCAATGTCGAAGATGAAAACTGAACAATGAACCGACTCTAATACCAAATTTGAAAAGTGATCCAACTTCACAAATTTTGATCTACAATGAATTCAAAATTTTCACCTCTGGACCGTGCTGGGTCGATCGGGCTCTCAATAGAAAAATAAAATAATTAATATATATTAAATAACAATGTGTCTAATCCCTGTGTTGATTTCATTGGAGTGCAAACACTAAGCTACATCCAGACTCTGCACGTAATAATTTCTACTTAATTAGAGACCTTGTGCTACATCACCTATCCCTTAGCACTACAACATTCTCAAGAGTTATTCACCAAACAGAAATGAAATCACTAAAACTTCGCATGGTCAGCATTGTAGTGCTCCCAAGAGCCTTAAAATTTGTTTTATTATACATAGAGCTTAGTGTCACAATGGTGCAATGCCTCAAGGGCAATTATATTCTTATTAATTTTTTTTTTCTAAATTCAATTTCTAAGTTTATTTTTCAATCATTCAAATGTTAATAAAACCAATTGTACTTAAAATTCTAATTAGGTTCTAATCAGGTCAACAATTATTATAATTTGTACAAGTGGGTATTACATCTTGCCCCACTATAACCCCTTCTCTTGTAAAAGTTATTCACAATCAAGGCCACTTACCTATTATAGATATCCATGATTAAGCTACAGGAAGCGTACATCTATGAGGCCTATGACCATAACATCACTAATTAGACTCATCATTAACTCACAATCACTTACAATAAAGGGACTTGCCTCTTATTCGCCTCTTATTCATAGGGATCCACCTTCATAATTTTGTCCAGCATGTTTGGTCTCATGACTTGTTGAAAGTATACATTCTCAAATATTTTCCGAAGGTACTCACTTGTGATGAGGGGGTCAAGCCATGGATAGGGGTCCACATGCTAATCATCTAACTAGTTCATGTGTTTGTGTGAGTCTATATTGGTCATATCACGTACTATTATTTTTATTTATTATAAGCGTACGTAGTCTTTCTTGTAGCCTCTTAATCCTATAAGTAAAAAAGTGAAGAGTTAATTTTGGACTTCAAACTATGATAGTGTTTTACATACTCTTCATTCTCACTAACTTCATTCACTAAGTTCTCTAGCTCTAACCAACAAGAGAACCTATTAGTAAGATCGGACATCATCAACAGATAAATTTGATTCTAACAATATGATGCCTACTTAGCTAATTTTAGAAAATATAGTGAAGTTCATAAACAAACAATTTGAAGATATCTCAAACTAGGTTAGACTGCAAGAGGTACAACTTTTAATTCATCTAGAAAAGCTTATTTAGATTAATCCTAATTTTTCATCCTTAAATTTCTTTATTCATTAAATATACTATTAAAAAATATTTTTAATTGATCTTGCATATCGTCATGCGTGATATAAGATTTGTTTGGGACGGCTTGTTTCTTGCTTCTTAAAATAACTTCTGGTTAAAAAATATAAATTTTTTTATCATATAATTATTTGAAGAAATAGTAAAAAAGTCATCCCAAGAAAATCATAATCATAAATAAATAATAATAAAATTAATAATTATGAATCAATATCGTGCAAAATAATAAATTTGACTATTTATTTATGCATAAGGATGAATATTAATTTCTTCAACCGGCCATAAACTTTATTGTAATTTTGATTCGGTAGTAGCCTTTGCATAATATATTATCACTTCGATTTGGAAACTAGAGGTTTGTGGCTGTGTGAACTCTTCCTCCTGCCTCTCCCAAAGGAGAAATTATTGTGTGTGGAATCCGAATATATAGCTATATTCGGATGCTTACGTGGAAAGTGAAAATTACGGGATATTTATTTTATTTGCGTCAACCCGACGATACCCGACTCCGTCAAAATCATTTGTCTTGCAGCCCGACCCAGGCCAAACGTTAAATTTAGGGTTGGCGCTTCTTTTTTTTTTTAGGATTAAATCACCACAATATATAACACTTTCAGCTAATTTATTTGCATAAAAAATGTCGATGAAGATGAAGATTGAACTGGATATGGAGGAGGATGTTTGTTTTTATGTGCATACAATATTCTCACAGGGCTCGGAGGAAGCCGATAACCTGAATGCAGACGTCCAGGAACCTAGCTCACAGGAAGCAGAACAGTTAAAACCAGTGCGACTAGAGGGAAAGTTCAGCTTATCAGTAAAGTTCGCCTCCTTCCAAGTTTTCTTTACAGCAATGTTGCCATTAAATTTCTTTACATGGTCATTTTTTTGATGTATTTATTGTGTTCAACAAAGATGTGTACTTTTATCAACAATGTACATAATATTAAATTGTAATTGACTTTAAAAGAAAACTCAATGGTCCCTTCTTTTAAAGTAGTATTTAGCTAGGGTACAATAAGGAATTTGTAGAACGATTTTCGCATTGCTACGTTATGTTGCGTATTCATTACTTATTTGTTTGGTATACAATGCGTATTAATTGCGTATTTTGTTGAGTATTTATTACGTATTTATTGCGTATTATTTTGCTTAATTACTGCTTATTGGTTGCGTATGTATAATTCATTTATTGCGTATTTATCATGATGTTTATGTTAATGAGAAAGATGCATATGAGGCTTATTGTAATTATGACAAAAATCTTGGTTTTAGTGTTCGTAAGGATCATCACAATTACTGGCCAAATTCCATAAATTTAAAATCCAGGGACTTTGTTTATTCAAAAGCTGGTTTAAAGAAGTTGCCTGATCTTAATATCTAAAGAAAATATTGAAAATCAGACACCAGAACTGGTTGTCTAGCTATGATTAGATTTACAGTGGATGAAGCTGGATATTGGAAGGTGAAAAAAATACAATCAGCCATCAGTAAAGCGAGCAAAGCATTCTAATTTCATAAGCATACCCAAATGCTTCACCGAGGAATACATAAAAGGTGTATGTTCAAATAAGCCATCAGCAATGTACCTGAAGTTGATGATGGATATCATTAAATCAAAAAATTAAATGTATTATGTGTGCATTTTATGCGTATTGTTTGCGTATTTTCCGAATAAAAAATGTTCTCTTGAAAAATTTTTTGTAATGTTTCCTATGATAGTAAAATAAATATTAAAAGGATTCAAATCAAAGGAATGTGTTGATACAAATATCCTCTTATTAAATAAAAATATATAGAAAAATCAAGGCATCTTAGTTGCGTATAGACGGCGTATGAAATGCGTCTAGGATGCGTACAAAAGGTGTATGGGGTGCGTATTTTCTCAAGGCAAAGAAAAAACCATAAGGAATCACAAGGAATTATGGATCAATAGAGAAAAGCTCAAAATTTAATGCTTCCTGATTCTATTTAATGCATTCATTATGTTGTTAACTGTTCCTTTACTAATGTTTGCCAGGCATTTGTTTCAGTTGGTTGAGGTAGGTTGACGTGGCCGCTTTGATATCTTCTAGTATTGATGACATTCATTATTGTTTTGACCAAATTTATTGCTCTCTATTATTGGTTTGACCATCTTCTCTATATAAGAAGTTTCCCTCTTCCATTGCCTTTTAATGTAATGTTGTGTGAGTTTTTTACAAAAAATTTAACAGTGTTTTTGCATTGTTGCTCTTCATGCAATTCCTGTGCTGAAGTTTTAGCATAAAATCTTGCCTAAAACTCTGCTAAAACTTCAGCATAGGAATTGACATGAAGAGTCGACATGCAAATATATATTTAACATTTTTTTAAAAAACCACACAGTAATTGCAATTATGGGTTCTTTTATCAATGATGTACCTAAGGTTGAAAAGAAAGGACCCTTGACAAATAGGTTTTTATTTCTTGATTTCTTTAATATTTTTCAACATAGTCTCTGGGGGGCTATGTCTAGTCAACTCTAGCATTTCAGACTTTATATCCTTTGAAGTGATGGTTGAAGTGGGCAAGGTAAGCCAGCTAATCTCTTCACCTTTGTTTGGAAGACAATTAAGGAGGGCCACTTCATCAGCTGTGAAAGGTAGAACATGATCCTCTATAATAAAACTTTGCTTTGGTATATTCCACATTGTCATCAGCTGGTAAATAAGTAGGGCGTTTTGCTTGAATCCAGGAAATTGAAGAAATTGGTAGATATTTAGATTCTTCAATTTGTCTTCAATTTGTCTTCAATTTGTCTTCAATTTCAAGAGGAGTTATCTCGACAAAAGTATCACAGATTGTTCTAAATGTTGAAACATAACATCGATAAGATATAGGACGGACGTAAATCTACGTAAATTAAGAAAATAAAATTAATTTAGATAAATAAGTGATACACATTAATTACACATAAAAAACGCAATAGATACGCAATATATACGCAGAGTATACACAATATATACGTAGAGTAAACACATAATATACGCATATGGTACGCAAATGTATACGAAAAATATCAGCAGAAATAAAAAATTATTTACACTAATCTTTTTTTTATTGAAATTTTTTTATGATTTATGATCCAATGTATTTATTATAAAATGTTAGGGTTTGAGTTTTCAACATATACATAGAGAATAAACAAAATATACGTAGAATATACACATAATATACAAAGAATATACGCAGAAAGAACGTAAAAGATGAGAAAAATATATTTTTTTATCGTTATCGGGATGTTATTATTATTTTTTGTTTCTTCAGCAAATACGCAGTGAATACCAAAAAAATATAGAGTACATTTTATTACAATGTAAGCATTAACGTACATTTTTCTTTGCAGGTGAATCCTTTTCCTCCTCCATTTGAGTAGAAGAGATTACTGAATGTTTTTTAGAGGATTTTTTTTGCAGGAACCTTGAAGAACTGGAGCGAATGACGGAAACTGTTTAAGCGCTTGAAATGTGAAAATTTTCCGACTTTTCATCTTTTTATCATTTTGTTGGGCGGGTGGGGCGGGGCGGGTTTCCCTTCGTCTGCAGTCGCGAAAAGACAAACATGTTGGGTAGCAAATCAAATGAATATCCTAACTTTTCACGTAAGCATGCCACACATAATAATTTCATTGGCAACCGAACACATCTTCTATGACTAGATTTTCACACACAATAATTTCTCCTCCCAAAGCTAGGAACAATTATTACGTCCTTTGACCGAATGGTTTTATAGGTTCGGCCACCAATAAATTCAGTCCACGTAGCAGCCCGACGACCCGGTGTTCAGTGTTCGGAAAGAACATCTTTCTTACTGGCCTGGTACCAGGAAGTTGAAAACAAAGGTTTTTGTATGTTCAAAATCTGGATTCAAGAAGGAAACAGAAAATGTACAGAAGGTTAAATTTAGAAAATCAACTACAAGAACTGGATGTCCTGCTATGGTGAGATTTTATGTTAGTGAAGAAGGGATATGGACGGCGAAAAATTCAGTCGAAACACACAACCATGAATTGGCTAAACCGGATGATCAACATTTGCTGAGATCATCTAGGCACATCACTGAAGAGAATGCCACTGTTCTGAAATCAATGGCAGATGCGGGAATAAGAACAGTAAATGCATTTTCCTATCTATCTGAGGAGGTTGGAGGAGTAGAAAATCTGGGTTTTACCAAGAGAGATGCATACAACTATATTCAAAAGGAGAGAAGAGCAAAAATTGAGAATGGGGATAGCAATTCGCTAATCAAATTGTTCAAAAACCGGGCAGCTGAAGACAATCTATTTGCATGGGATGTGCAAACTGATGAGAAAGACAGGTTGGTAAACTTTTTTTGGGTAGATGGTTTGGGGAGAGTGGATTATGACTGCTTTGGGGATGTAATAATTTTTGATACAAGCTACCGTCTGAACAAATATAATTTAGTATGTGCCCCTATTATTGGAGTCAATAATCATTGGCAAAACATTATATTAGGGATGGCCTTTCTATCTGATGAAACAATTGATTCATTCTGTTGGTTATTTCAAACCTTTTTAAGAATTATGGATAATAAACATCCAATTACTATATTCACTGATCAGGATCAAGCAATGGCTAGGGCTATAGAGCTTGTATTCCCTAATACAAGACATCGGTTGTGCCAATGGCATATACAGAAGAAGGCTCCTTCGAAAGTTTGGTGTTTTAATAGTTGAGGGGATTGTGACTTTGGGCGATCAAGTCATTAATAAGAGTACACGTTTTAGATATCTTGGATCTATTGTTCAGAGTGATGGTGAAATAGATGGGGATATTATCAGCAGAATTCAAGTTGGATGGTTGAAGTGGAGGAATGCATCGGGCTTGTTATGTGATAGAAATGTACCCTCAAACTTAAGGGAAAATTCTATAAAATGGTAGTGAGGCCTGCAATGCTTTATGGTGCCGAATGTTGGCCATTAAAAGAGAAGTATAATACTAAGTTAAGTGTGACAGAGATGAGGATGCTCAGGTGGATGAGTGGCTTTACCCTTAGAGATAGGATACGAAATGAGCATATACGTGAAAAGGTTGGAGTAGCTCCAGTAGAAGATAAGATTAGAGAGAGTCGCCTTAGATGGTTTGGTCATATAAAACGGCGGCCTTCCGATGACCCGGTTAGGAGAGTAGAGGTATTAGATTTGACTTATGTTAAGAAAGGTAGGGGTAGACCTAAAAAGACTTGGTTAGAAAATATTAGGAATGACCTTTCTTTATTAGATTTAAACGAGAATTTGACTTTTAATAGGACACAATGGAGAAAAAGGATTCATGTAGCCGACCCCACGTAGTGGGATAAAGGCTTGATGTTGTTGTTGTTGTTGTTGGAGAGGGGATTTGCTGAGGAGAATGAGGGGGCTTTGGTGCTTGGAAGGTTTGCATGACAAATTAGTCATTTAGTATGAGGTCCACTTCATCCTGAATTACTCCATGGAGGAAATAAACAATTTGCACAAAAATTAGCTTATTGTTACCAAATCTCAAATCTTAGGGGCATTAATTGAAATGTGCTCTAGAATAAATATCTATGCATACTTGTCTATCCCTTTTCTCCTCAAATAAATTGGAGACTTATTTGGTAGGATAACGTAAATATATATTAACACACTGAAGGAAATGGGTTCTTTAGTCAGGGTTCCTTGGGGCATTTATTGAAGTGTGCTCCACAAATCAAATTTGTATATGATAAAATATAATATTAGCTAATAAATTCATAAAATGAATTAATAATTAAAAAGATACTTAGATGCTCTCAGCACACATAATTAGCAAAGGTATAAAACTATTTATATAACCCAATAGGCTCTCCTTAGCAAAATTCCTAGCCACCCTATTAACCTTAGAAACTAAAAAATCCCTTATGGTCCCTACACTCGCTTTCTCATATAATATCAACATATATACTTGGTAATCCTGTAAGAAAGACCACTTCATCTGAGCTGAATCATAGCTCATGACTCTTGATGATAAAGCATTGATGAGGAATATTCAATAATGAGAGTATCTCGTATATCATGGTAACATTCTGCTGGAATGATAGGAACTTCAGAAATTGATATATATTTAATTTCTTTAAGGTGTCCTCGACATCTTTGTTTAACATCTTGACGAACGAGTCTCATATAGTTCTAAAGTTAATGGTCTAAAACATTAAGTAATCTTTTAAAAATACATCTACAAACATCACAAAAAATTCATAATTTAAAATCCTAATTAAAATGTAAAATATAGTTAATACATAGTTAATATATAGTAAATATACAGTCGATACATAATTAATACACGATTAATACATAGTTAATACCAAGTCAATACACAGTCACTATAAGTTAAAAAAAGAGTCACAAAATGAATAAAAATAATTTATAGATATTTAAAATCTATGTAATCTAATTTATTAAATAGAATACAAAGTCGATACACAGTCAATATACAATTAATATATAATTAATTTCAAGTCAATACACTATTAATACAAGTTTAAAAATAGTAACATAATGAAGAAAATAACTCATAGACATTTGAAATTTGTTCAACTTAATTTAGAAAATGGAATACAAAGTTGATACACAATCGATATACAGTTGATATACAATCGATACATAGTTGATACATAATCAATATACATTGAATACACAATTAATATCGAGTCAATACAATGTAAATACATGTTTTAAAAAAGTAACAAAATAAATAAAAATAACTTATAAACATTTAAAGTTTGTGCAACCAAATTTTAAAAATGAATTACAAAGTAGATACACTATCAATACAAGTCAATACATGTTAAAAAAAAATGTCACAAAATGAACCAATATAACTTGTAGATATTTGAAATCTAAACAACTTAATTTAGAAAATGAAATATGAAGTTGATACATAGTTAATACACAGTTGATACATAAGCAATACATAGTGAATACACAATTAATACCCAGTTAATGCTAAGTCAATACACCATTAATATAAGTTCAAAAAAGTGATAAAATGAATAAAAATAACTCATAAACATTTAAAATATATGCAATCTAAATTAAAAATGGAATACAAAGTCGATACATAATTATATATAATTATTGCATAGTTAATGCATAATTAATATCCAATTAATACACATTTAATATATAATTAATACTAAGTTCAAAATAGATTCACAAAATGAATAAAAAATAACTCTCACACATTTAAAATCTGTGCAATCTAATTTAGGAAATGAAATACAAATAGATACACAGTCGATACATAATTGATACACAGTCGATACATAATTGATACACAGTCAATACACAATCAATATACAGTTAGTATATAATTAATACATAGTTAATGCCAAGTCAATACACAGTTAATATAAGTTCAAAAAAGAGTCACAAAATAATTAAAAATAACTCATAGATATTTAAAATATGCACAACCTAATTTAAAAAATAGAATGCAAAGTCGATATACAATTGATACACAACATATACATAGTCAATACCCAGTTAATATACAATTAATACAAAGTTAATACATAGCTAGTACAAGTTCAAAATAGAATCACAAAAATGAAAAAAAATAATTCATAGACAATGTATGAAATATGTGCAACCTAACTCGATACACACTTTATACACAACTAATACACAATCAATACACACTGTAAAATCTCATCTGCTTAAATTTTTACATGAAGGTTTGCATTTACCCATTTGCAATACCGCAAGTGTCCAATCATGTACGTCAAACTGACTATCCTTTTCATTTTTTAAACAGTGTGAAAAATGGCCTTATGTTTGTTAAATAAAGTGGGTCACGACACTTTTATTTGTTAAACAAGGCGTGTCACAACAGTAGCAAAAAAGCGACAAGAAAATATCATAAACCCTAAAAACTATAAATGTAAACCCTAAAACCTATATAAGAGAAAAGCTAAAGAAGTATCTATTTGAAGATGAACTGAACGAGAATGATAGACTAACTTTGTTGGAGATGATGAACTTAAAGAGTTAACATAACACCCGAATGCCAATGAACAATGAGCCATATGCAATGTCGAAGATGAAAAGTGAACAATGAACCGACTCTAATACCAAAGATGAAAAGTGATCTGACTTCACAAATTTTGATCTCTAATGAATTCAAAATTTTCACCTCTGGACCGTGCTGGGTCGGTCAGGCTCTCAATAGAAAAATAAAATAATTAATATATATTAAATAACCACGTGTCTAATCCCCGTGTCATGATTTCATTAGAGTGCAAACACTGAGCTACATCTAGACTATGCACGTAATAATTTCTACTTAATTAGAGACCTTAGTGCTACATCACCCATCCCTTAGCACTACAACATTCTCAAGAGTTATTCACCAAACTGAAAAGATATCACCACAACTTCGCATGGTCAACACTGTAGTGCTCCCAAGAACCTTAAAATTTGTTTTATTATACATAGAGCTTAGTGTCGCAATTGTGCAGTGCCTCAAGGGCAATCATATTCTTATTATTTTTTTTTTCTAAATTCAATTTCTAAGTTTATTTTTCAATCATTCAAATGTTAATAAAACCAATCGTACTTAAAATTCTTATTAGGTTCTAATCATGTCAACAATTATTCTAATTTTGTACAAGTGGGTATTACATCTTGCCCCACTATAACCCCTTCTCTTGTAAAAGTTATTCACAATCAAGGCCACTTACCTATTATAGATATGCATGATTAAGCTACAGGAAGCATACATCTATGAGGCCTATGACCATAAATCCACTAATTAGACACATCATTAACTCACAATCACTTACACTCATAGGGACCCACCTTCATAATTTTGTCCAGCATATTTGGTCTCATGACTTGTTGAAAGTATACATCCTCAAATATTTTCCCAAGGTACTCACTTGTGATGAGGGGGTCAAGCCATGGATAGGGGTCCACATGCTAATCATCTAACTAGTTCATGTGTTTGTGTCAGTCTATATTGATCATATCATGTACTTTTTATTTTTATTTATTATAAGCCTACTCTTTCTTGTAGCCTCTTAATCCTATAAGTAAAAAGTGAAGAGTTAGATTTTGGACTTCAAACTATGATAGCGTTTTACATACTCTTCATTCTCACTAACTTCATTCACTCAGTTAGTTAATTTTAGAAAAATATAGTGAAGTTCATAAAAAAAACTATTTGAAAAAATCACAACTAGGTTAGACTGAAAGAGGGACAACTTTTAATTCATCAAGAAAAGCTTATTTAGATTAACCCTAATTTTTCATCCTTAAATTTCTTAATTCATTAAATATACTATTAAAATATATTTTTAATTGCTCTTGCATATCATCATGTGTGATATAAGCTTCATTTGAGACCGTTTTTTTCTTGCTTCTTAAAATATTTTTCTGATTAAAAAATCTTAATTTTTTACCAAATAATAATTTTAAGAAATAGTAAAAAAGTCATCCAAAAAAACCATAATCATAAATAAATAATAATAAAATTAATAAATTATGAATCAATATCGTGCAAAATAATAAATTTAACTATTTATTGCATAAGGATGAATATTAATTTCTTGAACCGACCATAAACTTTATTGTAATTTTGATTCGATAGTCGCCTTTGCACAATATATTATCATTTCGAACAAAAAATCAGAGGTTTGTGGCTGTGTGAACTCGGCATTATTAGGCCCGGTCATCTGACAGAGAGATACATTTGGATTTTTCTCTGTCTATAGTAAAAGAATAGTTAAAGCACAATTATTAATTGTTATAATAATTATAATTTGACTGTATTTTTTACTGTAGACACAGACAGTGATACAGCTGACCGGAACTAATAATTTCGAGTGTGAACTCTTCCTCCCGCCTCTCCCATTCGGCAAATTATTGGGTCAGGTGATCGGAGGCGGAAAATAAGTTCGGACATCCAATAAAAATTTGCCGCGTCACCTTGCGCTTTAGTTGCGTTTTTTGACTTGCGCTTTAGTTGCGCTTTGGTTGCACTTTTTGACTTGCGCTTTAGTTGCGCTAATTTTAAAATAATATTTTATTAATATTCGGACCTATCTCTACGTTTGGTCACCTGACCCAATAATTTGCCCTCCCAAAGCCAGAAGGACCTGACCTGGCCATTGCTCGTTCACCTTCTCTGTGCCATTCGCCGCCTTCTTCACCAGCGGAAGGTTTACCGGATAAGAAGGGCCGGAGCCCTTCGAGCTCTGTTGCTGCAAATAATTCTGCTAAGACCAAGAAACGGAACCCACTCACATGGCCAATGCTTTCCCTGTCATCTCACTCTGTGTCCCATCTATCTCCCTTGCCTCTAAAACTTCGCAAGGCTCTTCTCCTTTTCCAGCCACCAGTGCCACTCTACCCATTACGCCGCTAGGCAGTACCCGGTTCTTTACTACCTCTCTTCCCCGCGCCTTGTCTTCCTATTCTTCTCCTGCCCCTTCGTCAAAAGCCGTTATCGATTGCGTAAAGGTGAGTTTTTTTTTATACTTATGCTGTCTCCCAGTTGGATGCATGTAAGTTGTTTCTTTATCCTTTGTTTACATGTCCCGATTTCAGGAGAGTTTGGGGCAAGCCACGAACATAAGTTTGAGGGATCTCTTGAACCTTAACAGTTGGGTTGTGCGTGATTATTACCGGCTTGTCAGCTCCGTGAACGCCCTAGAGCCTCGTATCCTCGTGCTTTCAGATGAACAGGTTTGCGGCATCTCTTTATGCTATCAAGATCAAAGAGTTTAGGCAAAACATGTAGTACTTTTTATTGTTTTTATATATTTTCTGGCTTTTTTTTTTGGTAGTTGAGAGCAAAGACTGTGGAATTTCGCCTTCGATTGAGCAAAGGGGAAAACCTTGCTGATATTCAAGCTGGTTTTTTTTAGATACTTCTCTCCATTTTCACATGGTCATATACAAAGAGCCCGTGTTTGTTTTACCTAACGTTTCTATCTCCATTAGAGGCATTTGCTGTGGTTCGGGAGGCCGCAAGAAGGAAGCTTGGTATGCGGCATTTTGATGTCCAGGTGTTTTGACTCTCTTTGGTACTTAAAATCTTCTTGGTTTATGGATAGATGAAGGTGGACTATAGTGAAATATTGATTTTAGATCATCGGTGGTGCGGTGCTTCATGATGGATGCATTGCTGAGATGAAGACTGGGGAAGGAAAGACTTTGGTTTCGACATTAGCAGCTTATCTGAATGCTCTTACTGGCCATGGAGTTCACGGTATCTTCCTTTGAATTGTTTTTTATGGATGATTTTTCTTACTGTTGCATCTGAAATGCATGAATACTGACAAAAAGAAGTACTTTGCGGAAGCAAAACCATTAAGCATTTTGATGATGTAATGTGGTGAGATGTGTTGCAAAGGTGCAAGTTTGGTCATTCTTCGGAGCTTAGGCTTCATTTGGGAATGCTTTTCATTGCTTTGTTCATAAAAAAATATCATCTGAAAATTTTGATTTGTTTGGAAGTGAAAAGGGAAGTTTTATATTGCACTTCCATCTCCTCCATGGCTTCTAGAACATGAAAAACACTTTGTATCTGTATGACAAATTATCCTTCTCTTCGAGAGGGAAGTTAGGATTTTTTTTTCTACAATGCAATACAATTCAACATCATTGATTGTCCGATGACTTGTTAGTTAATTGCTATTTGTTTTTCTTCATTTGGTACATCTGATTCCACTCCAATATTTGTTTTTCAGTGGTGACTGTAAATGATTACTTGGCTCAGCGTGATGCTGAATGGATGGGCCGCATTCATAGATTTCTAGGTCTTTCCGTTGGCCTCATTCAGGTGTGCTTTCAACTATTGAATTTGATATTGCTGGCAGAAAAAAAATATAAATGTTTTGCCTGCCCTTATACTTTTTAAACTTGTAGAGTGGCATGACTGCTACAGAGAGAAGATCGAGCTATAGTTGTGACATAACGTATAGTAATAATTCGGTAAGTTTACAACACTAAATATTCATGATTGTTACACCTCGTTTTCTCTGGAGATAATCCATGATGTGGGCTTATTTTTGTCTTGTTTTCTTGATACTTCGGTTGCTGCTAGCTTTTCTTTATGACCCTATCTTATGTGAATATGTTGGAGCTCATGTTACTTCGGGCATAGGTGGAGGCTGTTGGTTATACCTTGTTATTTAAGTTAAATAACTCTTCTTTTATAGAATCTCTAACACCTTTTGAAGCAGAAATTATTATCATAGGATAGCTTTTCCCTTTCAAATAACTGAATAAGGCTCTTGGTAGTAACTTGATCCATCTATGTCTACCTGTTCAGTGTAGCCTATTCAGTTTAAGACACCAATAACGTTTTCATTACATTTTTTGGGCTGATTTAGATGAGTTTTTTTTTTAGTACTTGTATGGGGTTCGGTTTGGATAATACAAAACCAATCTTAATTTATTTGTGCAGGAACTTGGTTTTGATTACCTCCGAGACAATCTGTCTGGAAATAGAGCGAAACTTGTAATGCGATGGTAATTTTACGTGTATTATGAGTTCCTTCCTTGATGTTTGAAGACTAAACTAACTTAAAACATTGAAAACAGGCCAAAGCCATTTCATTTTGCCATTGTTGATGAAGTTGATTCAGTCCTCATTGATGAGGGGAGGAATCCATTATTGATAAGTGGAGAGGTGTTTTTCTGTAAATTTGTATCACAGCTTTTTCGTTTGACATTTCAGTTTCAATGTTGATTGATCTGAATGAATAGGCAAGTAAGGATGCTGAGCGTTACCCTGTTGCCGCCAAAGTTGCTGAGCTTCTTGTACAGGGAATTGTGAGTCACTGTATTTTTATCTTTAATCAGATGAATTTTGTGCTCTAATACTTACTACAAAATTGAATTTCATTTCTTTTGACTATCGTGGTTTTGATCTCTTTGCTGCATGTATTGTGATAAGGAAATGACTTTATTTGCAGCATTATAATGTGGAACTGAAAGATAATTCAGTTGATTTGACTGAGGAAGGGGTTGCGCTTGCTGAAATGGTTCTTGAGACTAATGATCTGTGGGATGAAAATGATCCATGGGCCAGGTTTATGCAACTTCTTAGCTGAAATATATTCATGTTTTTGATATCCTTTGTGATGTAATACAGTACATGCAAAGTTGAATTACTTGAAGAGTTTGCACACTTAAGTGTTAGAAGCCACAATAATCATATCTTCACAATGAACTTTCTAACGACAAAAGAAAACACAAAGAGCGGTAAGACAAGCTTAGGCTAAATCACATGCATAGGAGTTAAGATAGTAAAACAATCAATTAATCTAACATTGCGTTCGTGGTTGATTTTCAACGATAATCCCTAAACTAACAATGAGATTAGTCGCTACAAGAAGATCCTTCACACAATTCTTCCAATTACTAGGTTTTAGCGGAGATGATAAATTCACATTCAAGGATGCAACTATGAACATAGAGAGTTGGGTGTCGAGTTTACCCAAAGACAAGAGAGATACGCACTCCGGCAAGGTTGTTTGAAAGCTGGGAACGAAGTGGACAGTAACCACGAACCTTCTCGCACTAAGGAACACCCGGGAAGAAGTGCAGAACTTCAGGACAACAGCGGTGTTGTTGTGGACAGATCCTCCACAGCATCCAATAAGGTGTAGATGAGTTTCAGCCAGCTCCTTGGCTGCCGGTGACTATGGACAGCAAGTTGTGGCCTTCCTGGATGCTGGAAAGTAAGGAATTTTGCTATGGAAAAATTCTGGACAGCGATAGGGGGAGTTCCGGGGCTGGATAACAGGTGTGGGAGCATAGGAATCTGCTAGCCAGCAGTTAACAGAATCCTGGGAGGGTCGGATAGCAACTATGCACTACGGGATGCCTTGGACAATCTCACACAGTTTTCTGGAAGGGGTCGGGTAGGTTCGGATAGGCCAAGGAGAGGAAGAGAGGAAGGAAAAATCTGAAAATAAGTTCAGATTTAGTGGGTAATTAGAGATTAAGTTCATTGAAATTTGAATTTGAAACAAGTGGGAATTAGGGGGGAAAAAGAGGGGGAATTGGATTAATTAGATCTTAAATTTATGGGATCTAATTAATAGGGGAGAGGGGGTTAAGGTGGCCGGCCAAAGAGAGTGGGAGGGAGGGGGTTTGGTATTAATGAGGGGGGCCCGCACAATTAAAGGGAATGAAAGGTTTAAATCTAAAATTGATTTCAGATTTAGACTAATTAGGAAGTCTCCCATTTTTTTTAATGGAGGGTCATTTAAGAGGTAATTTGAAATTCAAATTTTGAATTTAAACAAACTCCTAAATTATTGGGCCCCAATTTGGAAAGGTTTTATGGTGAAATTGAAATTAAGTTTTGAGGGAAAATTTGCATGGGGGTCGGTGGATGAAGCAGGAGCTATGGGGGAAGAGTGGGGAAGGGTGGCCGGCAGTTGGGTTGAAGGAAGCTGGCGGCTTGGGCGGCCCAAGGAGGTCGGCGGCAAAAGGGAGGGCTCGGGTTAGGGAAAAGAAGTTTGAGGGTGGTGAGGCCGTCGGTGGGGAGTAGGGTTGAATCCGTCGGGTTTGGGGGAGGATGGGGATGGCCAGCCGGCGAGTAGAAGTTTGGGGAGGGAATTCGACGCAAGAAAAATAAAAGAAAAATAAAGATAAGAGAACCACGAACCTTGGAATCCACCAAGATTGACGGGTATTGCTTTTGCCCCTCTTGGGCCTCTCCCTCACATGAACTCACTAAGAGATCAACAAGAACATAAAATTTTTATTATCAATAATTCATCATCCTTACATGAAGAGGGGAAGGCTTTAAATAGCCAACGGAATAAAGAAAATGCAAAGACACAATTGCCCCTAAGGAAAACACATGATGAGGCCCTTAAGCAAGGGCATAAACGGAAAGAATACAATAGACTCATAAAACATAAAACAAAATACATCAAATACAATAATAATCAAAAGTAGATCGTGACCGTAGATCATTGATCTTCTGATGTCCTCATCACTTTGCACTCGTACTGAAAACCAATCTCCTCTCACCAAGTTGAATACGTGAAACATATTCATTTTATCATGAAGCATCTGATCCTGAAGTTGAAGTGTTTTGGACTTTTACTATGAGTTTCCAACTTGTGTTGCATATCTGGCTCGAGTTTGCCACATTAGTGCACATTTTGAGTTCAAGATATAAAATGCTAGGAAGTGGTCCAACCGTCCTGCTTGAGACCAATATGCTATGGTTGATTAGAACATATATCTGTTTGTTAGTGCATGCAACTTCTATGTAAACAATGACAAGGAGAAACTTAATGATGATCATTTGTGTTGAAAAATAAATCCATTACAACTTGTCTATTTGTTGCTTGAATAAAAGAAATAGTTGAGTTTAGTATCTAAACATAACTTCATCTTTTGTATTAGTTGGTGTCCGCCAAGGAAAAAGTCTGTTTTAATTAGTTATTGTTTCGTATATAAAGTAACTTCTTTTTACAGGTTTTTAATGAATGCTTTGAAAGCCAAAGAGTTTTACCGTCGGGATGTTCAATACATTGTTAGAGATGGAAGGGCATTTATAATCAATGAGGTAATTTCTACTCACATAGTGTATAATTTTTTTTTGCAATTGATATTTTAACGTCAATTTGGCTGTTTGTGGGTCATATCCTCTTTTATTTTTTATGAGAAAAGCTTTGTATTAAAATTTCCTTTCTTTATAATTTGGACTTTTAAGTTTCAACAACTCCAATATTTTTAAAAATCTTGTAGAAGCTCACAAGTTTAGTGTCAACTTTTTATTATCCACACTAGGCATAAGGATGAGGATTACATAAGTCACATGGTATATATTTTCTTGCACTTCACTTCTAATTTACAAAATGCTTTTTTTTAACCTCTTAGAAAACTATTGAAGTAGAGGATGCAAATCACTATATTCTAGAGAACTAAAGAGAGCACTATCAAATTTTGAGAAACAAAATTAGGAGCACACACAATTATGCTATAGAATAATAAAAAAAGGACATAGATAAGAATGCTAGTTTTTCCATAGTTTGATCAAGAATGAACTACACCATAGCATTTACATAGCATTTACACTAGTATTTATGTAATTTCATCAATAATGACCTACACCCATAGGGTATGGGGGCACAATGATTCACAATCAAAATTTATGAAGGATAAAATAAGAAAAGTCACAAAGATATATCAAATTATATTCATAAAAAACTAATAAGGAGAAGAGCTGATAATATTTAGTTAATTTTTGGAAGAGCTTCTAACTAAAGAAAGTCAAGGAAATTATAGATTAATTCCTCTCTTACCAAATCTCCAGTCTAAAGAAGCAAAAACAACCAATCCTTAACAAGAGAAAACTACCACGCTTGATCCTCCCTATCCCTCCTCTCTCTGACAATCACAACAAGAAAGTCGCAACCCTCTTCGCCTCTCTATTTTTGTGACATCGAGATGATCACATGAAACCTCACTTCTTCCTCTAGCCGTCTTAAGTTCTTTTTTGTGCGATTGTGCCTCCCTCTCATGTGGTAGACCTATCAACAAACTTGAGGAGAAATTGCCAAACATAACCCTTATGAGAGAAGTCCTTGATGCTCTAAGTGAATGGAGGATGCAAAAAGTTTAAGTGGGTCAAGAGAATGAATTACAAATGTGTCTGTTTAACAAGTCGTCCATATTATCAAAGAACAAAATGGATAAATAAGTCATTGCCAAACTACCTAAGCACCTCCTTGCCCAAAGCCTCGAAAGGCATTAACAACTACTCAAATCAATCAGTTGCTAACATTTCTTTAACTTGTGAACATAGAGTACCTTGGTAAGCTAGTCAATAGGATTGTGTTTTATGCAGAAGTGGTATTGAACATCAATATACTTGATCTTTTCAGGATATATTTGGTCTCAAGCTAACTGAATAAATAACATTCTGACTTTCACAAAAAATCACTATTTCTTATTATAAACCTAATATTTAACCAAACCTTTAAGCTAAAATATTTTAAAAGTGCTTTATTTAAGTGCCATATATTTTGCCTTTGTAGTGCACAAAGTAACTGTAAGACAAGCCTTTCGATTGATGACACTCCCAAAGAGACTAAATACATACTCATTCCAAGATATCCTCTTGTCATGATCACCATTGTAATTGGTATTAGAAAATCTGACAACACTATGATCATATATTTTCTCACCATGTTGAGGATCAAAATCTATAATGCCTTTTGTAAGCTAAAGTTTTCTTCAAATTTGCTAGGAAGCCCTCAAAGAAAAGAATTACAGCAAAACACAAAACTCAGCAATAACATTCTCTAAACCCTAGACAAATCACCCTTAAATAGCCCTAAAATCTATGATGCACCGACACTTCTCCTCAAAAAGGCGTGCAGTGTCCGACACCGTGTCCGAC
Source organism: Dendrobium catenatum (assembly GCF_001605985.2). NCBI lineage: Eukaryota > Viridiplantae > Streptophyta > Magnoliopsida > Asparagales > Orchidaceae > Dendrobium > Dendrobium catenatum. The sequence continues at coordinate 88,958 of NW_021318644.1, forward strand.
ACGACACTCGTCCGACACTCCGACACGTGTCGGACACCCCGAAAACGTGTCCGATTAAAAAATATTAAAAACAAATTGGACACGCGTGTAAATATTTTATAATTTTTTAAAATATAATTTCTTATTTTAGCGAGATTTAAACTAAATTTTTTATTTTCTATCTACAACACCAAATCAACGTCTGCATTTAATACCCTTCATCGAATATTCTCATTTTTATTTCTCTTTGGTAGTGAAGGTATTTACATCTCCTCTCTTTTTGCACAATTACAAATCTTTTCTTGTTGAACCAGAGTTGAAAACAGTGATATTCAATGATGATGATATTAAATGCCAAAAGCAAACCTCTAAAGCTAATCCTAGTAGTTGAAGCTTGAATGCTTGATGTTGTAGTAAGTGATTATTTGCTTATATTTTTGTGGTTGTTAACTAGACATTTTGTACTAAATATTTTATATTATAAGCTAGAAAAGTTATCATGTCATTCATTTATTATTATTTGTCATTTTTAATATGGTATTACATTAATATATATACACTATATAAAAAATGTATTGCCGTGTCCGCGCCGTACCCGTGTCCTATATTTTCAAAAAAAGCCGTGTCCCGTGTCGTGTCGTGTCCGTGTCACCGTGTCCGTGTCCATGCATCATAGCCTAAAACATAAAATCATAAATCGAATATTCTTAAACAATCAAACATAATTTAGGAAACTTTCCTAAACAATTAAACATGATTTATAAAACCTTCCTAAACAATTACACATAATTTAAGAAACCTTCTTAAACAATTAAACATAATTTAGAAAATCTTCCTAAACAATTAAACATATTTTAGGAAACATCCCTAAATAATATTCCCTCTCTTATTTAAATTTAATTTGAAATTTTTTTGCTAATAATTCCCTCATTAGTCCTCCTAACATAATGAATCATAATTTTGCTGGGCCCCACAAAGGGGGGCCGAATTTTTCTATTTTTTGCTCCAGGTTATGCCCATTCGGATGGTTGGGTTGGCCGCCCCCTACAATTGTATTAATGCCTTTTGTAAGCTAAAGTTTTCTTCAAATTTGCTAGGAAGGCCTCAAAGAAAAGAATTACAGCAAATCACAAAACTCAGCAATAACATTCTCTAAACCCTAGACAAATCCCCCTTAAATAGCCCTAGAACATTAACTCATAAATCGAATCTTCCTAAACAATCAAACATAATTTAGGAAACATTCCTAAACAATTAAACATGATTTATGAAACCTTCCTAAACAATTACACATAATTTTGGAAACCTTCTTAAACAATTAAACATAATTTAGAAAATCTTCCTAAATAATTAAACGTATTTTAGGAAACATCCCTAAATAATATTCCATCTCTTATTTAAATTTAAATTGAAAAATTTTTCCTAATAATTTCCTCATTATTCCTCCTAACATAATGAATCACAATTTTACTGGCCCCAAAAGGGGGGGCCAAATTTTTCTATTTTTTGCTCCAGGTTATGCCCATTAGGATGGTTGGGTTGGCCGCCCCATACAATTGTATTAATGCCTTTTGTAAGCTAAAGTTTTCTTCAAATTTGCTAGGAAGCCCTCAATGAAAAGAATTACAGCAAACCATAAAACTCAGCAATAAAATTCTCTAAACCCTAGACAAATCCCCCTTAAATAGCCCTAGAATATTAATTCATAAATAGAATCTTCCTAAACAATCAAACATAATTTAGGAAACATTTCTAAACAATTAAACATGATTTATGAAACCTTCCTAAACAATTACACATAATTTTGAAAACCTTCTTAAACAATTAAACATAATTTAGAAAATCTTCCTAAACAATTAAAAATATTTTTAGGAAACATCCCTAAATAATATTCCATCTCTTATTTAAATTTAAATTGAAAATTTTTTCCTAATAATTCCCTTATTATTCCTCATAATATAATGAATCACAATTTTGCTGGCCCCCACAAAGGGGGGCCGAATTTTTCTATTTTTTGCTCCAGGTTATGCCCATATGGATGGTTGGGTTGGCTGCCCCCTACAATTGTATTAATAACAAATAACCCCTCCGCCCCCCTAAACATATTTTCCTAAACAATTAAACATATTTTAGGAAATCTTCCTAAATAATTAAACATATTTTAGGAAACATCTATAAATAATATTCCATCTCTTATTTAAATTTAAATTGA
>NW_021318644.1:96351-102193 GCF_001605985.2 Dendrobium catenatum
GGAATAGGCAGGGTGTGTAGGAGATTGAGAGAGTGAGGTTAGAGAAAGAAAATCTTTCCCTAATTTTTGGAGAGAGAAAGAGAGAAGGAAAGTTTTTTTCTAGGGAAGGAATTTGGAGGTGTGATGGAGAGGAGAAATGTTTGGGGTGGAGATAGAGCCATTCACTAAGAAATTTCACTCTCATTCTAGAGAGAGAAAATTCTCTCTCTAAATTAGAGAGAGAATGAGGGATGATAGATTTTTTTTATTGGGAGGGTGTAGAATATGTAGAGAAATATTTTTTGTGAAGGATGGTGGATGGTTTAGTGAGCGGATGTGAAGATATGAAGAATTAGGGTTGGGGTTTGGTGTATGTCTTGAGAAAGAGGTTTTGGAGGAAGAAGAAGAAGATGAAGGAGAGGAAGGAGAAGAGAGTAGAGGAAGAAAATGATGGGGAATATGGAGGGAAGATGAAGTCGAAAGAAAAATGGGAAATAAGAGGAAGAAGGAAGGAAGAAAAAGAAGAGGGAGAAGGGAGACTGGAGAATGGAGAATGGAGGAAGAAGAAGAAGAAGAGGAAGAAGAAGAGGAGAAATTACCTTGCTTGGAGGGAGAAGGGGAAGCGGCGGTTAGATCTCAAGAGAGAAGAGGGAGTTCGGATGGGGGCGGCTCCTTGCGTGAGAATGGCGTGAGAGTGTGAGGGAGTGAGGAGTTATGAGGTTAAGTGGGTATTTAGGGCATTTTTTGGATTTTTTATTTAAAAAAAATATTTTCTTATTTAAAAATCTCCCTTTCTCTCCCTTTTTTTCTAAAAATTTTTAATTATATTGCATAAAAATAAAAAATAAAATTTAAACTTGTATCAAGTTGATCGTCGCGTCGCCGCTCGCACAAGTCGTTGTCTCGATTCACGCGCTCGAAATTTAATTTTATTTGCCGACCCCCACCAATATGGGTGTCGATCTTAGCTGTTTCCGTTGCTCCAGACGCATCAGCGCTGTCCGTTTCGCGAACTGAGGTCATCTCGACGATTTTGTATTTTCGGTCGACACGCGTCGGGTGAGTTTTTTTGCGCAATTTCGAATGCTTCTTCCTATGGCGGGCTTGTTGAAGGCGTAAATGCCGATGACCTAAACCCTTAGATTTATATTAGGTCAGTGGTGAAAAGTTATCGGTCTAGAGCTTTGTGCATAACGGACTTGTTGATGACAGAATTAACTTAGTTCAGCCTTGGGCTTTGTGTGAACTTTGAGATAATTTTTTTCGATCATCTGCTTTGTGCTTTGGCGGACTTGTTGAAGAAGAATTCCTTCGATCCTCGCTTTACGCTTTACGAATTTGTTGAAGGATTTGTAGGTTTTGGATCTTGGCGATACTATCAAAGGTAGGTAATATCTTAATCCTTAACCATTTGAGGAGACTTTAATCTGAGTCACTTGAGTTCATCAGATTAGGAGAGCTAGGATTTGATAGCCCTTCGTCCTCTGATTGTTGAGATGGGGATTCCTCTACTACGGCCTATCTTATGGCGTGTTGAGTAGATGGAGTTGCCAGCGATCCGACCACATTTAGGCGTGTTGGATTCGACCTTTTACACCTATTCAGGCTTCAGACTCGAGCTATGGAAAATGCGCTTCCCAATGCTGATTTTACTGAAGTTGGCAGATTTGGAATTCTCTTTTGTGGTTGAGGATTTTGGACTCTACGAATATTTGATAGTTGCTCAAGACTCAGCTTCCCATTGGAACTTTGATTCTCCAGTAATTTGGGAGAATTCGGTGGACTACGATCACTTGAACTTGTCGAGTCAAATTGACATTCGTTCTTCCTACAGTCTCTACTAACGGGTTGATGAAGTGGGGGTTTCACTACTACGGCCGTTCTTATGGCGTATTGAGTAGACATAATTGCCAGCGATCCGATCATATTTGGGCGTGTTGGATCTGACCTTTTACACACATTCGAACCTTAAGCTTTAGGTTGTCGAAAGACTTCAAGCTTTCTGACTCAAATTATTTGAGTGTATAGTTACAAAAATCTCTTTCCTGACTTTTGAATCTTGGTACGTTGGAGAAGATGGAGTCTTGAACTTTATGAAGATCACCTGTATATACTTTGAAAAGAATTCATTGTATCTTCCTTAAGATAATATTTGCATTGATAATTTTAAATATTTATTCGGGGATCTCGGCATATAGCACGATGTCGACCCGAATAAATATTTAAAACGCCCCGTCTCAAAGGGTCATTCTAGAATAACATAAATTTAGATTTTAAATATTTATTTGAAGATCTCGGCGCATAGCACGATGTCAACCAAAATAAATATTTAAAATGCCCCCTATCTCGCAGCGATATTTCATATAAATCTTGTATTTTGAGATTTTAAATATTTATTCGGGGATTTCGGCATGCGGCGCGATGCCGACCCGAATAAATATTTAAAATGCCCCAGTCTTATGGGGGATTTTTGTGAGTTCTTTGAAATGCATTCTTATGACACAAGAGAATTTCAAAATATAAAAGATATATGCTAATAAACACGTGTAAAATACACAGTGAATTAAACAAAATATTTTCATGGATAATTTTATGCGAAATACTTTTTTAGATATCGACCATTGATCGGCAGCATGGGTCTCTGACCATGTAGGTCGACAAGTTGATAGGCTCCTCCTTGGTATACCTTCTCGATGACGAAGGGACTTTCCGAATTGGATACGAATTTGCCACCGACTTTTCGATGTGGGATGATTGGTCTTTTTAGCACCAAAACCAATTCTCTTTCTTGAAATATTTGATGGCGCACCATCCGATCAAATGATTTCACCATCCTTGCTTGATAGATCTATAAGTTCTGTTGAGCTTGCAGTCTAGTCTCATCGAGTGCATCAAGTTTCTCCATTCTTAGGCGAGCATTTTGCTCCTGGGTTTGATCGTGCTGAATTGCCACTCGAAGTGACGGCAGTTCAATCTCTAGTGGCAACACTGCTTCAACTCCGAATACGAGTGAATAAGGAGTGGCTTTGGTTGGCGTTTTATAAGTTGTACGATACGCCCATAGCGCTTCTACCATCTTCGTATGCCACTCCCTTTTATTCTTGGTGAAGATTTTCTTTAACAGTTTCACCAGCATCTTGTTAAAGGCTTCCGCCAAGCCATTCACTCTTGGATTGTATATTGATGAATACCTCTAATCGATCTTGTGTCGATCAACAAACTTATAAATTTTAGTGCTTTTGAATGCTGTGCCGTTATCTGAAATTCTGCGGCGCAGTACACCAAATCTGTAGACAACGTTGTGGGTAAAGAAGTTGATCACATGCTCGGATGTGACCTCTCTGAATGGGGCCGCCTCTGACCACTTCGAGAAGTAGTCTGTTGCTGCCAAAATAAAGCGGTGCCCGGCTGATGATGGCAGATCTATCGGCCCGATTATATCCGTGCCCCAGCATTCGAATGGCCATGATGCTATTGTTGGGTGCAGAGGGTTAGGCGGTTGATTTATAACATCACCGTGGATTTGACACTCGTGACACCTCTTAGCATGGTCGATACTGTCACTCACCATTGTTGGCCAATAATAGCCCATCCTTTTAATTTTTGCGGCCATTTTGGGACCTGACTGATGTGCACCGCAGAGTCCTTCGTGAACTTCTGTTACCACTCTATCAGCTTCCTTAGTCCCTAGGCATCTTAGCCACATTTGATCAAAAGTTCGTCGGTACAACGTGTTGTTAACAAATGCATACCGCAATGCTCTATTCCTAATTTGGGTGGCAAGAGATTTATCTGTTGGGAGTTTGCTTTCTTTGAAATATTCGATGAAGGGTTGCCTCCAATCATCTTCTACTTCAACATCTAAGTAAATGCAGCCATGATTCTGAAGCTTGACTAGCTTTAGGTCTCTTCGCTACATGATATCCTTCTGGATAATTTTTCATAATAATCTGGTGAAGAGGTTGAAGATCACTCGGAATTGTATCTCGTTTTCTTGAATCCGATGCTTCTTCTGCCCGCGGGATTTGCAACAAGGCGGGTTCCAATACCCGACGGTTATAAACTGCTATATATATAGGTCTCTCCTCGTTGGTATTCGCCATTTCCTTGGCCAACTTGGCCAAGCAATCTGCTTTGACATTTTGTCCTCGGGGAACTTGATCTTTTTTAACATTTGGCACCTGCTTCAGGAGCTCAAGGGTCTGCTAGTGGTAATGAGCCAGCTTAACCTTACAAATCTTGTAAATGCCCAAGACTTGATTTATAACAAGTTGAGAGTCGTTCAAGATTTGAAGATTTTGAATTTTGATATTTATTGCAATATCCAGCCCTGCTATTAGAGCTTCATATTCGGCTTCATTGTTGGTCCGAGGTTCAGTCAAACTGAATGAAAATCTCATTATACCTCCCCCGGGTGCCATGAAAAGGAGACCGATGCCGGCTCGGGCCCTTGCAATATTTGGAGGTCGGACAGGCTTAATCGATGATTCTCCGTCGAAGTACATCTCCCTGAATGGTAACTTTTCGTTCTCCTCGACCTGCAAAATTTGCTCGTCGGGCAAATCATCATTGAGTGGAGAGTCTGATGGGATTGGATGTGCAGCGAGGAAATCTGCCAAAGCTTGTCCCTTTACCGCCTTCTATGGCATGTATGTGATATCAAATTGCAGTAATATCACTGCCCACCTGGCTAAACGACCTGTCAACGCTGGTCTTGTCATCAAGAACTTCAGCGGATCGATCTTTGATATCAAGGTAATCTTGTGAGAAATCATATAGTGGCGGAGCTTCTGAACTGCAAAGATCAATGCCAAACAATGCTTTTCAATTGGGGAATAGCAGATTTCCGCTCCAATCAATCTCCGATTGATGTAGTATAATGCATTTTCCTTGCCTTCTTCGTTATGTTGGGCCAATAGTGCTCCGAGGGACTCTTCAAATGCTGTTGTGTATAATATAAGAGACTTCCCTGGAATTGGTGCTGCTAGAATGGGGGGATTTAACAAGTATCTTTTGATACTGTCAAATGCTTCTTGACATTCATCATTCCATTTAAAACGAACATCTTTCTTAATCAACTTCGAAAATGGTTGGCACCTACCTGCCAGATTCGATATGAATCGTCGAATGAAAGCTAGTTGCCCTTGTAACGAGCGAAGTTGTCGGAGGTTTCTGGGAGGTGGCATCTCTATAATCGCCTTGATCTTATTGGGGTCGACCTCGATGCCTCGGTGTCGAACAACGTACCCCAAAAATTTGCCGGAAGAGACCCCAAAAGCACACTTGAGAGGATTTATCTTCAAATCATACTTCCTGATCCTTTTAAATACAATCCTTAAGTCATCTAAGTGGTCTCTTCGGTCCACGCTCTTGACAACAATGTCGTCCACATAGCACTCGAACTTTTGATGTATTAACTCATCAAATATACACGTCATTGCCCGTTGATAAGTGGCACCAAATTTTAAGGCCAAAGGGCATGACTGTGTAACAAAAAATACCGATGGGCGTTCTAAATGATGTGTGTTTTTCATCATCAGTTGCCATCTTAATTTGATTGTAACCTGACGAACCGTCCATAAATGAATACATGTCATAATTGGACGTGTTATCCACTAGTAGTTCTGATACATGGAGTGGAAAGTCATCTTTTGGGCACGCCTTATTGAGGTCTCGAAAATCGATACAGATTTCGTTCTTCTTCTTGACAGGGACAATATTGGCAATCCAATCAGCATATTTTTCTTCACGGATAAAGCCTATTTCTATAAGCTTCTTTGTCTCTGCAATCACCTGTTCTTCGATCTCCAATCTCATTCTCCTTGAAGCTTGCTTTACAGGCACTGCATCGTGCTTGATGGCT
>NW_021318644.1:102293-105545 GCF_001605985.2 Dendrobium catenatum
AGTTTTTCGAACTTCGCCACTTTGTCCAGCAAGTCCTGAAATGTGGTGATGGTGGCCAAACATAAGAATGGTTGCATTTTATCATTGATATTTCTCACTAACAATTGCACAGTATGTTCTTCTTCCAATTGTTGCTCACATTTCATGATCAAATTGCGTCAGCGAGTTATATATTTTGTCACTGACTCATCCCTCCTTCGTTTATCTAAGGTGAGATCAGCGATTGTTATTTTTTTGGTCGCGCTGGCGAACCTCTTCACGAACATGACTTCTAACTCTGCAAATGTTCTTACAGAGTCATTCGGCAATTCAGCATACCATTCGAATGCAGTCGAGGTTAAACTACTGACAAATTGTCTGAAGAGCAGAGCATCATCACCTTCTGTATTACCACATGTGGCTTTAAAGTGAGCCAAATGCTGTTTGGGGTTATTATTACTATTGAATGTGTTAAACTTTGGGATAGAATACCCCTTTGGGTACGACACCTGGTCAATTCAGCAAGATACGGACGGCCTTTGCTCACTAATTTTTCTGCCTGATCCAAAGCTATGACAGCTTTAATCTTCTCGTTGATGATTGTCTCCAACTGTGCCACTGTCACAGGCTCGGATGTGCTTGCCACATTTTGAGGAGTGGGTTGGCGAACCAAACGATCGTTCTCAATTCCTCCTCCATGTGAACCTCGTACTCCCAACTCTTGGGGTACAGGATTAGTAGGCGGATTAGCAAGACCACTACTTGTCGCCTGAAGATTAGTTTGCTGAGCAGGTGTAGGATTAGCAGTGATATTTCTTTGCATCATCATAGTCATTTGCGTCATCATCTCATTCATTTTGGCATTTAACTGAGCAATTTCTTTATGCTTGGCCTTCATCTGACGATGCATCTGCCTTTGTGCTTCAGCTAATGTTGTAGCATCAGGGAACAAAGGATTCTCTTCAAATTCCTCCTCTTTTTCATTCTCCGAGGAGTCAACATCTCTACCAGCAATGGATCCAGCCCCATATTGCCACTGGTATACCCGCAAAGGAGGTCGCTCATCATCATGTTCCACCATATAGACCACTTCAACTCTCATGGTCTCTTCATCATCTTCATCATCATCTTCTTGTGTACGGATCTCCGAGCGGCGTCTCCACTGAATCTCCGGTTCATTACTTGGCACAAAGAACTCTTCGATCCGTGGGCTGCGATCCAAGCTAGTTTCTTCTTGGGATGATGCAGTTGGTTGATGATGGGATCCCCTGGAGGATTCTCCGGGGTGTCGACCATCAAAGGAATGATCAATTGGGACCTTCTCAGGGACCCATTTTTGATGACTTCTGTTAGTGGGGGCGGATCTCTGGGAGGCTGCACCAGATGTTACGCCCGTACTTGTTTGTTTGTCAAGTGCTCTTCTTTCATACGGTCTTGACCTCCAAACTTGTTTGTCTTTTCGCTGGGCCCTTTTGACGGCGGATTCTTGGACACGTGGTCCAAGTGTCACACCCCTATGTGCTTCCTGCGAAGTTGACTTAACTTTTTCTCGAGTCACCAAAGGTGGCAACTCTCTTGGTGGAGATCTTCTGGCCTCAATCACCACTGGCCTTTGGTATTTTTTTTCATCAACCCCTTTTCTTTTACCGTTTTTAGGACTCTGTGCACTTTGGCGGACAAAGTCTCGTGCTCTTTCTTCTTTTGAGGAGCAAGGGCTTGGGGTTGTTGCTCCCATAACGATTGTTTAAGTTCACCAGTAGAGATGTTCCATTTTACCCATTTCAAAATTTTAAACTTATTCTGGGTAGGAACACTCGCTTCCGGTTCTTGAGGAGTTAGTGTGGATGGGTGGACTTGTAGCAACTGCTGAGCTCGCAGCTCAGCGTTCATCCTTCTCCTTTGCCTTCTTGATGGCCTTCCTCCAGATGAGGAGGCCTCAACATCATTCCTTCCAGGCATAGATATCCCTGTCCGTAGAGTGGTGGTAGCAGCAGGAATCACAGAATTTTATTTCCCGGCCATGACCCTTCTTGTTGTCTGGGTTTCAGAATTTGATAGCCTTTTGAAGACTGAGACCCTCTTCTGGGGGAACTCATTTGCAGTAACAACACGGGATGGTTGTGGTCGCCGTGGCGGTGGATGCACGCGACGAGCAGCAACATCAGCAGCATGAGGCCTCCTGACAGGCTTTTCAGTGTTAATGCCGTATACTGGAACGGTAGCAACAGCGCTTGCAGTAGCTGCAGAGAGTTGTAGCCTACCAAATTGAATGGTGGCTCCAGAGTTTCCCGAGTTAATGATAGCATTTGCTAGTTGGATGTTGGCACCACTTTCTAGTTGGATGGTGAAAGGAGTGTTATGGAGGTCCATTCTGCACAAAATGAAAGATGAGGATTAGTAATCAAGATCTGATATATTCCCCCATACTTTCAAAGCGCAGGGACTCGACAGAACGAAATGATAAACGGATAATCCATATAATTTCAAAATACATTTTAGAGAATTTTTAATGAGTTCAATTAAAAAGACATTTTATGAATGACATTTAAATCTTAACTCACCAAATTTTGCTGCTACTATAGCATAAATATACGACTAGCCAAAAATGGAAAGAGAAACCAATCCCCAGCGGAGTCGCCAGAAATCTGCGGGCTCAGAAAATTCGTCCCCGGCCTCCGCTCGCTCTTCTTTTTATTCGACGAGGTAGTTTTAACTGAATTAAGTTCCGGGGTAAATTTTGGAAGGTTGCTGAGTTTGTAGATAAGGCACTACCCAGAGATTTCGCTCTCATTTTGCGAGGACTTTATGATCTGAGTTCAGGTTTCCTGTAGGCGCAAGCCCCTGTCGTTAATTACCCCTCCCGATAACGAGAGAGAACTTTCGATTAAGGCTAGTCGTCAATCAGATACGTAGAGAATATGTGTTATCTGGCATATAGTAGTAGCAATAGACATTATTATTTGAAAATTTGAATTGGGATATTTGCTAGTTTTGGAAGATTTAATATTTAAAATAAAAATTTTACCATCTTGCACTTAAAGTGGATGGTGGGGGAATAAATGATAGACTCGATTAAGATCCCATGGTTCCGTTGTCCCGGGCCATCGTGGTCCCTGGTCTACTTAGTTAGAGGAGGTAGTTGACCTAACTTGATTGAAGGATCCTTGTCGGCAGCCATGGGTTGCTTCGTCCAAGGGGACCTTGTAGATCTGGGGTGAATATTTGCCTAAGGGGATAAATTTGAATCCACCTTAGCTAACAGAGAGTTTTGTG
>NW_021318645.1:0-3717 GCF_001605985.2 Dendrobium catenatum
CAATACAAATCCTGGATTTACATCATGTTACATCATAACTCTCCTAATTGAGTCATCAGAAGGCCAACTTTTTAAGTGACCAAACCATCCAAGGCGACTCTCTCTAATCTTATTTGCCACTAGAGCTACTCAACCCTTTTCACGTATATACTCATTTCGCATTCTATCTCTAAGAGTAAAGCCACTCATCCACCTGAGCATCCTCATCCATTCAACACTTAACTTAATTTCATTTTTTCTCTATTAATGACCAACATTCTGCGCCATAAAGCATTACAAGTCTCACCACCATCTTATAAAATTTTTCCTTAAATTTGAGGGGTACTTTTCCATCACACAATAGACCCGATGCATTCCTCCAATTCAACCATCCAACTTGAATTCTACTAATAATATCCCATCTATTTCACCAACACTCAGGAAAATAGACCCGAGATATCTAAAATATGTACTCTTATTAATGACTTGATCGCCCAAAGTCATAATCACCACGTTATATCTATTACTACTAAAATTACACTCCATGTATTCGATTTTAGATCTACTAAAACAAAAACATTAACACTTTAAAATTAACCTATATAATTCAAGTTTACTTTCAACTCCCTTTCTAGTCTTATCAACAAGAAGGATATCATCAGCAAAAAGCATACACCAGTGTACATTCTCCTGCAAATGTCTTGTAAGACCATCCATAACTAAAACAAAAAAGATATGAGCTTAAAGGTGATCCTCGAAGTAATCCAACTGAAATAGGAAAATACTTGGTCCATCCTCCTGGTGTTTGAACACAAGTAACAGCTCCTAAATATCCTTAATGACTTGAATATAAGCATTATTAACCTCTTTTTTTTTTCTAAAACTCTCCATAGTACTTATTTTGGAACTTTATCATAAGTTTTCTTTAAATTAATAGATATCACATGTAGATCCTCCTTATTCTCTCTATACTTCTCCATCAAATCTCTCAAAAAATATATATCTTTCATAGTAGACCTACTCAGAATGAATCCAAATTAATTTTGAGAAACATTAGTATATCACCTTGTAACATATGCTCAATAACTTTCTCCCAAAGTTTTAAAGTATGACACATTAACTTAATTCCCCTATAATTCGCACAGTCTTGTGCACCACCATTTTTCTTAAAAATATAAATCAACACACTCCTTATACACTCATCTGGCATCTTTTTAGTCTCCAAAATAATATCGAAAAGCTACGTAAACCATAAAATTTCTTTATCTCCTAAGCATTTCCACACCTTTATTGAAATATCATCAGGTCCAATAGTTTTTCCACATTTCATTTTTTTAAAGCCTCTCTAACTTCAGTTTTACTAATATACCGATAAAAACAAAAATCTATATTTTCATTTAGGGTGTTATGGTCACTAAAGTAAATCATATTGTCACAATCTTCATTAAAAAGCTTATCAAAATATCTCATCCACCTTTGTTGAATATCCTATTCTACTAAAAGTACTTTTTGATCTTTATACTTAATACACTTTACTTGAACTAAATACTTCTCTTATCTTTTTTTTTTTGCTAACTTATGCATACATCTTTTGCCCTCCTTAGCATCTAAACTATTATATAAATCATTAAATCTAAACTTATTCTTTACATCACATTGTTTTCTTAAACTCCTTACGAGAGCATCTTTATGTCTTTCTCAATTTTTTTAGTATTTAAATCTAAACTAATTTTTATAACAAATTTTTTTATATTTTATCTTTTCTTACACATTTTGATTACATTGCCAACTATTTTTACTATTATGAGTTTTTTATTTGATACTCCAAGTACATGCTTTGCAATATTTTTAATAACATTAGCTATTTTTTCCACATAATATTAGCTTCCTCATATACAATTAGAATCTTAAGATCTAGAATCTTACTCTCAAAAAAATTTTTGTTAGTGTTATTTAAGTGCCCCCATCTAATCCTAAGACAAAATTTTACTTTATTTTTCATATTTTACCTCTTCATCTTAAATAGGGGTGTCAAAATGAAGTTTTGGGCCGGGTTTGAATCCAACCAAAAATTGATCCGCCTTCAACTTACTCGACCCAAACCCAACCCGATTAGACAAATGGGTCAGAAATCCAAACATGGACCTGACCCGCACCCTAACCCAGGTTGACCCGACCCTACCCGCTAACCCGTGAAACAGTGAGGGCTAGTGGCGAGGCCGCGAGGGTGAGCGGCGAGGTCGTGTGCCTGCTAGTGTCACACCCCACAACATCTCCCTTACCAGCAAGGTAGGATGCAACAAACAAAACATAAAATTCTTCAACATTTAAAATTTATAATCATTTTTAAATATATTCGAGTCATAGTTCGCCACATTATTATATAAAATGAAAGTATTCAAAATATCTCATTTATATCATGTATATATAATTACAGAGCTACTAAGAACCCCAAAATATTTCAATTTTAAATAATCTATATATCTCTGTTGTAGACTCACACAGATATACAACATAATATAAAATTTTATATTGATATGAGGCTATTTTGCTTCCACCTTATTTTGACCTTCTTGTAAAAATAGCAAAGATAAGAAACTCAGAAAGATATACAATTCTAATAAAGAATTCAATTAACATTATAGTGAACAATATGATTGCATTAATACTAAATTAAACTCATAAAATAATTTGCAAAATAATTGAGAATATATACATACTCATAGAAATTAATAATAATAGTATGTTATAGTACAATAAGTAGACACATATCACGTATTTTAATGATTAAAACAATACACTTTTCACTTAGACATATAAGCATCTTGCATTTTTTTTAATATGTAAATAATATCATAATTAATTAGCTCAAATTCTGGCCATATGTATAAAATAAAGTTAGCTTTTATAGCTTCCTAATAATGTTTAATAGAGCTTAAGTAAAACCAATCATTATTATCCTTAACTACATTGAGGTCTTAATGCCTCCATCAGGATCCCTTTTGCCCCACGGAGTCCATTTTCCCCCACCTGCGTAGGTATTATAATATTTCATTAGCAACCCTCAGCTTATATGTTAATCATTAGGCTACAAATTTCTTCACTCATATTTGACTGATAATTTTATGCTTCATGACTTAATATAAAGATATATTTATGTAATACTTGCATAAGTAGAATAAGAAAGTAATATATAGCTCAGTATTTTTTTCAAGAATATTGTCAATTAGGAAAATATTTATGTAATCATATGATACTCAATTTAAGCTTACAACAACATGCCTTTATCCCACTATATGGGATCGACTACATGAATCATTTTTCTCCATATGATACTTATTTTAAGCTTGAACAATAAAAATTTACAATTTTACATGTGATCGTTCATACTTTAATATTTGACTTTAAAACCAATCAACCAAACAGAAAACTTCAATGCATTTTACCCTTCATTTTTTATCAATTGTAATTATATATGCCAAGAAACGCTAAAGTTTTTTTTTAAAGCAAAATTGCATATCTTATCTCCGCAGCAAGTTACCTCTCTGATTCTGATATCTCGTATCATTTTTCATTTGTAAATCACCTACATAATTCACACCTTAATTTCTATAATTTCTACAAATCTGTTAGACCGGTCCAGGCGGGACCGGTTCACAGGCGGAATCGCAGAACAGGCGGAGCTTCCGCCAGAACGAGCAGCCCGACCGCTCATTTAAAGCATTTTAGGAAGGATTT
>NW_021318645.1:9051-12133 GCF_001605985.2 Dendrobium catenatum
CCCAAGCCCTAGATTAGAAAAACCTAAAACAGCCACAAAAACAAGATCCCTCCAAAACAAACCTTAACTCCCTTTAACCCTCACATGATCCCCCCAAAATACCCTAATTACCCCTAGGGAAAACAAAACAAACTCCCTCTTACAATTGGTGAGCCCCTTGGGCCCACCCGATCCTAAACCCTAATGAAAAAAAATTTAGATTTTTGTCTCCTACATTTTGGAGTTCTAGAAAGAGTGGTGAAGCCTTGGAAAGGCCAACAAAGTACCCAACAACCCACTAATGGGTGAGCTCTTGATTTTCAATTTTTATTTTCTCCTTCCCCTTCTCCTCCCATACCCGCCTGCTGACCAGTCCCTTTCCTCCCAAACTGACAACACTCACACCCCCTACCCATCTCCCCTAACCGACGGCACCATTTCCCCTCCCCCTTCCCACCACCCGTCGGCTCCCAACACCCAACTCAAGCTGGACGGAAACCCGCCAGGCTCCCTCCACCCGCTAGCCCCTATCTCCACCACCTAAAGCCGCCGGCCACATCCTTCTCCCCCACCATAGCCACTGGCCACATAATTCCCTCCAAACTTTTGAATTTCAATCCACCATAAATGCTTTCTTAATTTAGCCCCACTAATTTAGGGAGAGAACTAAATTCAAATTCAAAATATTTGAATTTCAAACTCTTCTTAAATTCCCCTCCTTCAATTTAGGTAAACCCCAATTAACTTAAATCCAAAATTAATTTCAGATTTAAGTAATCAATCCCCTTAATTTCTTGGGACCACCTCCTTAATACCTAACCCCTCTCTCCCCCTTCTCTCCTTGGCCGGCCACTCCCCCCTCCCCTCTCTAATTAATTAGATCCCATGAATTAAGGATCTAATTAATACAACCCTCTCCCCACTTTACCTCCTAATTTCCCAATTATTTCAAATTCAAATTTCAAATAAACATATCCCTAATTATCCATTAAATCTGAAATAAATTTCATATTTAATCTTAATCTTCCTCAACCACCAAACTCTAGAATTCAAGTCCCATCCTCATTCCCCTTCCCCACCCCCATTGCTTGGCCGAACCCTACCTGCCCCCTCCTCTCTCACTCTCAATTTTCCCTCTTTGGACAATCATGCATGGCCAACCCGGACGTTGACCATGGGTCCTTCTTTGACTCCCAAGGGTGCGTAGACGTCTTGAGATTGCTGTTCTTTGACATCAACATGGAGATTGACGCAACCGTTGAAGAGTACGTGGAGTGAATACTATTTTTCCTATCAACCGCCATCAACGACTTCTACCTTCCAATCCGGTGGCAAATCCTACATCCTCCACCTACTCCTACTCTGGCTAGCTTTCTCTTGGATGGTATTGTAAGCTCGCTCCTCCTTGTGGTGACCACATCGGTAATTCTGATATCTTTCTTCCACAAACCCTAAAAAGAGCTTGAGTGAGGGAAACTCAAGGTGAATTATCTAAATATTAACCCGTGGATTTTTGTTAAGCACACTTGGTTTTACTTATATGTTGTTCTGAATTGTCCTGTCTTCAAAGCATGTACTATTGCCTAAGCAACTTTGCAACTAAGGATTCCTAAATCTATGAAATGTTAATCTTTATATTGGCTAGTTAAGCGATTATTTATTATTTTCGAGCAATTCCGATTCCGTTTCACATCACCTACCATATTCCCTATGCTGGCAACTGACATCGAATCAAACTCCAAGTGTCAAACTCCAAGTATCTTTGTATTTCTCTATCGCATTATTTCTCTCCAATCTCCTCACAACACCCCCCACCCCCACTTCCCATATATACGCCCCACCTCCTCCACCTTGGGGGTGTTAGCTTCACTTTATTTAATTACCTATGTGCAAATTACTTCATAAAATACTCTTCAACACAGAGAATGTAGACATATGTAGAGAAAGGCTCCAAAAAAGTAAATTGTAAGCTGAATGATTGCGTAATACGAAATGTTTAAACCAACAGAAAATCAAACGGGCAACAATTTGCACATAGCTAATCAGAAAAACATTGAGAGATGTCTAAACAATTCCTACAGTGAAGATGAGGGGAAAAGAATGCCTTATGAAAGGAAGAACCGGATCAGCACATCGTGTTCCAGATGGAAGTCTGTCTGCAGAATTTGCAAGGGAGCTTGCAAGGCCACTCTGTCCTGCAGGTGTGATGAGGGGATAAAAAGATCTTAGAAGACGAGCTGCTGCACTCCACGCAGCGAGGGGATCCCCAGCACGAACAGAGGACATCAGAATCTCTCTCAAAACAACCATTTGCAGAGTGCTCCACTGGGATTCAAACAATGAAATTATGGACTGAGGATGAATTTTTCCACTTTCAGCATTATTTGATACAGGCTCCTAAAAAAGAACCAAAAAAACTTCAAAATATTGTTAACATAGTATAAATGAAAAAAATAACAAAGGATGCTATGCATTATCAAATGCAAGACCATGAATGAAAACAACAAAAATAACAAGAAAAATAATCAATTGTTGTACAATATCTGAAAAATACTTCAAGAATTTCAGTACGGTCAAAGCTCAATCCCTCATTTATCACCATATACTATATTTTTCGGTGACTTAAATGATTGGGCGGATGAGAGAAAAAATTAAAAAACTTGAGTGATCATTTAATCAGTTCAATAAGTTTGGCATTTAGGAATGGGCAAACATTGCATTGATCATTCAAGAAAAGCCAACCCTACAAAAGCAACATCAGAAGATTTGGTTAACTTTAGTACTTTTCAGTAAGAGTTTAGGATCCTTTCTTTCCATTGTAAAAAAATGAAAAGTAAACACCAATTATGGAGATTGTAATTAAATTCTAGTAGGGTCAGTTCTCACTCTGATTATACTGAGTATTTGCTACCATCACTTTCAAATTGTTAAAGTTTATGCACTTAATTTTGTTAACAGTGTATATTTATTGAGTCCGTTGTGGGCTCCGAAAATTAGGCCCCGGCCTCCGCCCGCTTTTCTTTTATTCGGCGAGGGAGTTTTAATGAACTAAGTTCCGGGGTAAATTTTGGAAGGGAGATGGGTTTGTAGATAAGACGAAGTA
>NW_021318645.1:12233-26252 GCF_001605985.2 Dendrobium catenatum
TTTATGGATTGAACCTTGTCAACTCTATCGGACTGTCAACAGAGGATCGGGTTTCGTAGGCTTTATGCCCTTATTAGCGAATTCATATTGTTGTAGGCCTTGAAGGACTAATATGAATGTATTAAGAAAAATATCACGATCGTCACAATCGTATATTTGTTTGTTGGTTCGAACCCTGTCAACTTCTATTGACCCGTATAGAAGGATCAGTTTCGAACCTGAATTCACTTGTCAACCCGCGCAGCATCCTAGACGTCACGTGTGTACCAATAACACGCTCGCCGGGGTCCCTGCGGGTTTTATAATTATTTTTACCCCTTTTAGTGTACCTATGTGTATACAATTTATAGTGCACGTGCAGGGGTACTCTTGGAATAGACGCCTTCTGTCTGCTTGTACGGAGGTTGCAGATCCGGTGGCGTAGCAGCTTCTGTATAGAATTGTTCGCTGCTTCTTACAGGTAGACTGTCGTGCACTATTTGTTAATTTTTGTAGGCGGGTCATAATGCACTAACTAATCTCCTGCTTTGCATTGATTTCTTTATATGTTGATTGGAAGAATCTCCTATATTTGCTTGCATGCTGACTGATATCGATTGTTGAAGGATTATATGCCATTTTGAACTTGATGTTTGTGTATTCATCTAAAATACCTTCCTTCTTCGTGGTGGAATCATTTGCTTTTTCTTGTTCTTCGTCAACCTTCATTTGTGGTTAGCTGATTATTGAGTGTTGGAAAATCACTACACTAATCATATGATGGTTATTATTGTCCACAACTAGGTCATCGTATTCTTTACAACCATTATTGATTGTTAATGATGGATGAGCCTTGTTGAACATCATACATCTCCCACTGTCATGTGAAGATGGTTCAAATGTTGTGTAGCAAGCTTGCTTAATAACATGTTCATCCTAATCAATGTGACGACATATTGATATTTCAATGAAATTCATGTCTTGATTGCAACCATATTATTGTACTTTCCAATCAACCTTTTCTTATGGATAGATTGCATCCATTGTGTGTCTTCCATTTCAATTACTGTATTCATCTTGTAAACATAGATGATTTGAGTCTGGTTCATGGACGATTTAAAGGTCTTATAGTATCGTTGGTGATCAACATTACAACAATATTTGAAGAGAACTTTGAATCAATCATTGACAACCAAATTACACTCTTTTGTCACTTCGCTTTGATGATTTGTAGCCGAGACATGTTCAACTTTATCACTCACATTTGTTGGTGTCTCACTAAAACCATTAACTTCAATAATACACAGGTTTAATGTGATCATTTATAAATCTCCTTGATTTTGTTGTTCATGAGTGAGAAGTTAGTGAGTTCTTGCCAGGTGTCGGGCTGAACAGAGTTTTGGCTCTGTGTGTATGGAGTTGAAGGAGGAAGGGAGCAGGGCTTCTATTTAACGACGCGAACAGGCGACAATCGAGGAGCTGCCGCGGGATTTGCGGGATCAGACGCGAACGGCGCCACGTCTACAGTGTTTCAGCGAGATTCCCTGCGGGAATTCGGGAGATTTGGGCGGCTTCTCGACATATACGAGGTATGTCATTTTTGTTATTTCTTTCTCTTTTTGTTCTTTACACAGAGGTCAACATCCGTAACAAATTCCATCATAGATCAAGCAAATAGAAATTGTCATATAATTTATAAGTTTCACGGAAAAGTAGAATGTAATCAAAGGTCAACGCAGGCAGGTTTGAATCATTCTGAAGGCATTTAAAGCTTTGCCAAATCTAGACTCGAACATGTAATCAGGCTGGGGATTCAAGACCAAATTTGAACTTAATTTGGATCAAGACATATCAACACACTAACTAGTCAGATTTTTTTTGGCAAATCAGATAAATGGGGATATTTTAGCTTCATACCCAACCTGAAATGTTATAGGATTAGATTAGGTTAGGCCAGATGCTCAATTCAATATACAATGCATAAGTTAGGGCAAGCAGAAGTCATAGTCATGATATGAGATTATGAGATAATATTAGGATGAATTATCACGCACAAGATCAGCTAAAATTATCATAAAAACTCACATGGAGTGATCCATGTTGCTTTCGATTTGTTCCCCTACTTTGCACATGGTAGGCCTTGGATGTAAGCGACAAAACTTGCATAGCACTGATAGCAGCACTTATATTATCCTGTTTCAAGTATAGCTGTGCAACCTGCCTAGAGAAAAATGCTGCCTTGCGCTGATAACCAAGAGCTCCAAATAACCTAGCTATCTCAACATACAATATAAGGCAATCATTAGCATCAATCAGGGACTTTGCACCATCAGAAGCATTCATCAACAGTTCTACTACTTCCTTCACAACAAACCGCCTGCAAAATTAACATTACCACATCCAAAGTCTAAACAGATGAGAAATCAAAATTAGGTTCATTTAGAGGCTGTAATATAAACTTATTTGCATATAAACTTATTTGCATATATTAAGTCTAAACTTATTTGCATATATTAATAAGATTAAAATAATAAATTCCATGCCAGCAGAGAAATTATGGCAGGCCTAGAGCATGGTTTGGTGCCTGATAGGGAGTAGATGCGCTTTCAACCAAATCAGCGACGTAATGAGAAATCGGGAAGAAGAACACACCACAAATCTTTTTATTGCAAGAAATATGAAAGAAAATAGAAAGATACAATTGGATCTTCAATTGGAGAGGAAGATCCGGCTCTCCCAAATTCCTAGCCGCCGGCTAGAGCCCTCGCAACCTAAGAAAACCTAAATTCAGCAAACACCAACATAAAAACTGAACCCTAGCCTCCCAAAACTACTTAAAGCATACAAACAAAGCATATCCCTAATCAGCCCTTCCCAAACTGCTCTTCCCTCTTAACTGGTCCCTTCCCCATTCTAATTTCCCCTCCTTGGGCCCCACTCCAAGAGAGTGGAACTCATCCATGTGAAATTCATCCACCTACTGCTATATGCTTTGACCGGTCCAGGAGGGACCGGCCTAATGAACAGTCCAGGGGACCAATTTATCCGTGCTCCATTGTGAACGATTGAGATGCAGAAGGTCATGGTTTTGATTTTGGGAATAAGCTTTATTCAGTGAAATGATGAGCATATGTACATCAATCATTCCCTAGACGGCAGAAAAATTGAAGCCTCCAGCATAATCATTTTGTATGTTGCAAGGTTATACAATCAGATTGTAGAGTTACACCTCATTTAGACACACAAATTTGTTTCAAAGACAAGCAAGAAAGAGCTAAATAAATAATTACTAATGAAAATGTTAAAATATGTAATTTAGACTCTGGAAAAGCTCAACAAAAATGATTATGTTTTAAGTATGAGAGACAAAACTTGAAGTGAAAATTTACAGCCTAAAAGGGAAAAATCGTATGAAAGTTGGCTCTGCCTCAAATGCATTATAAGATTCCACAAATTACAAAGCCTTGAATTTTTCAATGAAAGCATCTCTTACGGAGCAAAACTCAGCTATTCATTGAGAGAGAGAGAGAGAGAGAGAGAGAGCGAGAGGGGGTGGAAGACATGGAATAGAAAAGCAAGCCTTGAATAGCTAACTATTTCATTCCATGGTTTAAAATTGCGCAATATGAGGCTCGCCTTGAGGCCCGCCTTTGCGCAATTTTAGTAAAAAACGCCTCGATGCTTACGCCTCGAGTTTTTGTTATGAGGCTTGCGCCTCAACTTGCTTGAGGCCCGCCTTAAGGCTTGCCCGCGGCCCACCTCGCCTCACTGGCATGAGGCTTATGCCTCACACTATATATATTAAAACTTACATACATCTTGAAGTAAATGCCCGACATTGGTTTACGCAATCTTTTGATTTTGAGGCTTACGCCTCAAAACGCCTTGAGGCTTACGCCTCGCCTCACGAATGAAAAACGCCTCAATACCCGAATACGCAATTTTAAACATTGTTTCATTCCACCAAAAATGATCTCAATATAGCCCTAGGAGTCCCATTTATAATAAAAGGAACCTTAAAGTTACAAGAAAATAAAACAGTGCGAAAATAAGGAAATAAATCCAAATGAAATAGATGTAATAATGCAAGAAATGAATCATAATGAAACAAATCTAAATATTCCCTAAATACAAATCTCTAAATAAAACTAGAAAATATTTATCACACCATCGATATCAAACATTAGTGTGGAATTTTTATTCGGCATCATTGAGCTTCTCACCAAAGTAAGCAGTAGGAAGGTTTTCTAATTCAATACAATGCCAATTCTTACCCTCGAAGCATCATATAAGTCTTTTAAAACTTTTGCAACATCAAAAGACCTAAGCATGGGGGACTCGATCATTCTAGCTTTGATAAGTTTAGGAGTCTATTTGAATTTATCATGCTTTAGGATTATACATTGAAGGAGTAACAATGGAACTAAAACCTCTGATAAAATGATGACTTTTTAACATCATAATTGTATTGCGAGTGAGGATGCTCAATAATAGCATTGAGTGTTATGGAACACTTTGCATTTTGTCAAAAGAAAATACGAAACAACAAAATAAAACTTGTGGCTAACAAAAAGTACACTTCTTTAGGTTAATAAATAACTTTCCAACAAATTGGCTCCAAAACAAAGCATAGATTGTTGAAGAATTTTGTCTAAAATATATTACAAAAGAGAATGCCATCAAAATAAATAACTAAAAAATTAC
Organism: Dendrobium catenatum; assembly: GCF_001605985.2. Classification (NCBI taxonomy): domain Eukaryota; kingdom Viridiplantae; phylum Streptophyta; class Magnoliopsida; order Asparagales; family Orchidaceae; genus Dendrobium; species Dendrobium catenatum. Next base: position 16,917 of record NW_021318645.1, read on the forward strand.
CAACCAATTTTAAGAAATTGGTTGGCTCATAAAAGTATTAAGCACATTGGATAGCACAAATAACATCACTAGTCATTTTATACGCCAACATGCATCTTAAAAGATGTCTTCCACTCATCTCCATGATATTTTGGATATGGTAACAACCACACTTAAGATAGATCTTAGAGATGAACAAGTATGTCGAAATTAGATGTAACATATCATCTAATCAAATAATCAAGAACCTATTCCTAACCAAAATTTTGTTGATGACTCCAGCATGGACAAACATTCTATACAAATAGGAGTCCATAAGACAGTCATAAAACAATGACTCAAACATTCATGAATAAATCATTTTAATAGATGTCCATCAGCTTGTCATTTTAACTTAACAGGATCGTTCACCTTCACCCTATCGCGAGAAAGATCTGGTAATTTTGAAACCAGATCAATTGCATGTTGAATGTCAAGCAATAGTGGTAACTCATTGGAGAGGTTCTCTGGTGTCATCTTAAAATTTTCCAAGAGTTGGCTTCAATGGGAATTGGCTGCTTAACAATCTAGTGGTTTGCTTAGTGACTACGAGGATGGGTACTTAATATTCTTAATCCCATTTTTACAAATTCCTTAAGCCAGGGAATGTAACCTGTCTTTTCCTTTATGTTAGCAATCAAGTTTTTTCCTTTAGAGTAAGCTTTAGAGCCTTCTCAACAGGATTAAAGAAAATGAGTTTATTGGAAGCATACTTATGCATGTGTGTTTCTCATTTATTATGGATCAAATTTTGATCATATAATCAAAATTACCATGAAGGATATGTGATGCAAGCAAGAAACTAGGAAAACCCCTAATTTTGCAAGCATCCTAAAAGATTTCCTAGGTAAATAAGAAAATACAAGAAAAAACACAAAATACTACTTTTTATAATAAAAAGACACTTACAACTTTTGACGCTTACAAACTTTTAAAATAAAACAAACATCTAAACTTGCTTTCTTGGATCTAGAAGAAGGATACAATTGGAGTGGTCACATACGGAGAGAAGAAATAGATAAGAGGTCGAGACGAAATAGAACAATCTCGCAAGCTTTCCTAGAAGAGGAGTAAAAAAGGTGGAACAAGCTCGCAACCTTTCCAAGGAAACCTGCAGGTTTTTCTTTGGTATTCCAAAAATTACTTCATCATAACATCCTCTCTTTGCTTACAAAATATATTATATTTATAGGAGAAAAGAGGGCAGCTAAACATCCCATAATTACCCTAATTAAACCAAATAAAAGAGATAAAATGGAAGGTCAAGGGGCTGTCCATAAACAGCACCCAAACAGCCAGCATTCACTCCAAAACAACAGCTGAATAAGGCCACAGAGAACCGAAACCTGTAGCTAGGGGACCGGAACAGCCACCACGAGGAACAGGGTAAAGCAGCCACGGGACAGGCAAACTGGGAAGGAACCGAAGGAACAGAGCAGCCACGGGACAAACAGCTAGGGGAGGAACCGAAGGGGCAGGGACTCGAAACAACAGCCAGGGAAATGGGATGGATGGCCAGCAACCAAGGGAACCGAAACAGCAACCAGGCAGGAAAAACCGAAGAGACACAAAGAAGGGGAAAGGGAAATGCAGCCTTGGAGAGGGGAACTAGGTGGGGAAACCAAAGAGTCTTTAGAGAGGGGGGAATGAACCAACATAAATACTTAATTTATGAGCTTAATAAGTAGAGGCAAAGCATTTATGAGCTGATTTTTTAGTAGAGAAAAAACAAACTCACCAAAATTAAAACACAAAATATTTTGACCCCCCTTTGCCTACATCAATATGCCTGCATCCATTCGTAAAACATTACATCATATATTATCATTATAACTTCCTTGTTGGACCAAAATTAAAAATATTTACCACTAACAAGGTCTTACTAACCTAGGCTACATTAAATGGTTTAGAGTGTAGCTCAATGATGAGTTTGACTACTCGGTGGGACGATAATTTTATGTACCGAACAATACCGAGCAAAACTACTCGGTACAATAAACAAAGTAATAAAATTATCGTCCACCGAGTAAAACGTGGGCGGGGTAATTCATCCTCTACGGCATGAATGGTTGTATGTTCAAGAAACCATATCTGCAAAAAATAAGACAATTTAAATTTCTATTAGAATTTCAAAATTTACTATTACTCTGTGGGTTGCAGATCCTTTCAATCTTTGATAACATTTGATATCACATAGGAAAAGGAGGACAAGTGAAAGGGGTGGGGGGAGAGAGAGAGAGAGAGAGATATGAGATGAGGGAGGAGCCCTATCATGATGTAGAATAAAATCATCAAATTTATCTTGAGATCTAAAAAAAATTGGTTAAAAAACTTGAAATATTTTTATTATTTAAGAATTTTAAATTAAATAAAGTTATCGAGAGAGATTTATAATTTATTATAATGCGAGCTTGGTATAAATTATTGGAATTGCCTTGTGAAGCTTTAATATTATGTGTGAGCTAATTTTAGTCAACCATGACAAAATTTATTTATTGGAATATCAATGGTTAATTTCTATTTCAAATGCTTACTTTTTGGTGCTGCTCCAAAATGCTTGCAAGATCCATAAAACTCAACATCGTGGCTGGAAACTACTACACAACGCTTCAAATTCTATCATGGTGGTTGGGCCAAGAGAGAAGAATCCAACCATAGTTGGTGAAAATAAGTTGCAATTGGGAATGAATATGGATTACTTTTATTGGCTTTGATTAATGATTTGGCTTGGTGGCCAATTCCATCAAAGAGTTTGTTGGCTCCTCTATAAAAATATTATTAGAACTATTATAGTCCAAGCTTCCACACTTAACTATTTATGACTAAACTCCCTCAAACTCCCACCACATTCACATCATCTCATGTTTTCTTTTGATTGAGTAATTTTATGTACTCTAATATAATTGATGTATTATGGTCTTGTTTAGTCACTGTTTTTTCATGTAATTGCATAAGTTGTGATTATGTGAGTCATGTACTTGTGCTAGCCCAGTTGATTTCCTAAGAAATTTCCTTTATTTTGACCACATTTGACTCTCACCTCCCCTTTGGGTTACCACATCACCTTGTTGACTCTCCACCTCAGCTCCTCCTAAACATGTCACCCCATTTTCTCTATTTTAACCAAATCAAAAGCATAAAAAATCTTAGAAAGCAATTCTTCTTTATGGCCTATCCCTTAGAATCATACATAAACTATTCAAACCCCTCAAAATATCTTCAAAATTCATATCACCGTAATTTACCTCCCTTCAACAAGCCATGAACGTCCAACCTTTGGTTTTCTCTACATCTCTTAGACTACACGTGCAACACTGTAAATAACGGGTCTTAAATTCTTTTTAAATCACTTCTTGCTTAGTGAATGAATGAATACATTTTTCTTGCGTCATGTAAGTTATTTTATTCCTCTCGCTCTCAAGGAAAAGATCACACAATCCTTGAAGAAAGATTTCCAAGGAAGGAGAAATATCTACATGATGATTACTCGTGGAGATCAACATAAAGCTACGCCCACTCTATCCACATAATTGTTAACTCCATCATTTACCCTAGTCATGTTATCAATTTCTTCACCACCTTAAGGCTAGCAATCAAGATTCGTTACCATAGTCCCTTGCAAAGTATTATATTTTTTCACTGTTGTTCTTAGGGTTGCTTTGCTTATTCCATTATTAGTGCATTTCCTCACCTTAAGCAATCAAGATTACTTACCTAAGGACAATTGATGAAGTACTCAAATTGTTTGCATTGCATATGCACTAATTGCCCTACAGCAGGGAACCCTAGGGTTACAAGAAAAAAAAAAACAGGAAAAAATATGAAAATAAACCTTAATGAAATAAATGTAATAAGATAGAAAATAAACAATAATGAAACATATCCAAATAACCTTTCCCCAGGTGATTGCACTCATTTCAACCAAAACAAACTTTCAAAAGTTAGCTGGATGACCATCGTCAAAAAGTAGAGCAAACAAAAGAACTTGAATAGAAATCAAGGTGCTTCCTCCATGTTGCATTGGGCCCTCAAGCAGGGCAACATGATGTGCTATGCCTGATGACTTGATAATAACTTGATGATAAAAAAATCAATATATGATATTATGTATGAATTAAAATAGTAAATGCAGGATGTTTGCATCACCCACAAAACTTTTGAGCTGTGACTAAGAAAATAAATTTGAGGTCAAAATATAAGGTTAACAAAGTACAATGACATCCATCATTTGCCAAATGGAGGTGGATACAACACCAACCGATACCTATTTGCTTCATTAACCCTTTTTGTTGCATTAAAAGAAGATATTGCACAAGTATGAATGGTCTTTTCATTGTCTTCCTCATCTATCCTCTTATTTTTGGTCCGAGTCATCAATATTTCAATCCTTTATTTATTTTCTCATTGTTCCTAAATTCCCTTCCCTTGTCCTTTTTCTTTCTTTCTTTCCTCTTCCTCCCTTTTGACTCTATTATATGCTAGCCAGACTAAAAACAAAGAGTTAAGGATGGGAAGCGTAGTGGAAAAGAAAGGATTACTGGAAAATATATTAAGGAAAACAAGTTAAGGCCTCTTTTAAGAAGATGAGCATTTTATTCAGAATTATGGAATCAAGTGTATGCTTGAGCGCTTTAAGGTTTATTATGCAGTATTAACAGCATGTAACAATGTGCTTGATTTATTTGCTAAGAATCTATTTTCAAAAATTCAATTCCTATTTTATTTTCTGCAGAGAGCAGCCCATAATTCCTTTTTATTAAATGCACATACTTCCTTTTTATTAAATGCGATAAGAAAGAAAGCATCAATTGATAATTTTTTGGTGTTTCCAAATGCAACTCCAATCTCACATATACTAATAAAACAATTGAGATTGCCCGCCTTACAACATTTTTGCTAGGAAGGAGAGCACATGCAGGAACTTAAAAAGGCATCTCTACATTCAAATTTTAAACAAAAAACTTCAGATTCTAGTTCAAGAAATTGTAATCCCTATTTAACTACTCTGCATATAAAAACTTCACTTGATCCACAGAACCCAGCAGTACCTAGAGCACAGCCTTGGTGTGCTTGAGAATTAAAACTTGACTACAGAGACTAATAACTACTGAATCATTCCTAAGTGTTTAAATCAAACTTGATTTCCCAAATATAATGCATACCAAATTGATTTAATTCTTCTAGGATTGCCTAAGAGAAAACTCATAAAGGGATATAATAGAAAAATTAACAACTAAAACTAAATTATAATGGAAAGCTTTTCAAGTTTCATGCAAGCTTTTTCCGTGTCACAACTGTATTGATGAGGTTTTCTTAAAAAGAAATAAAGGGTGATTGGGGTGATTTGGAAATTCAATTTGCATATCGAAAGTGGAGAACAGTCATAGAAGAGAATGTACAAGTTCTCACCTGCAGAGGTACCTGGCTAGCTTTAGTTGAGCTTCAAGCTCAAAGGTCGCTGTTGAAACCCTGAAAAATGTGAAAATAAACATTTTATCATTTAACAAATAACATGATTTTGAGAAATAAACCTAAATTCATAATTCGAGTGGAAGGAAAGGATAATATTCCAAATTATTTACAGAAAGAATGAATCGAAGCAGATCCCTCTCAGATTTGAGAAGAAATGTGCCATAACCGCAAGTAACAAGAACAACATGAAAATACACTAACAGGAACAACAAGAGAATACACAGCAATGGACAACAACCGGAAAAATAAGTGCAGCAGTGGGAATACATCAACAGCAGCACAATGAAAAACTTCCCGAGTTGAAACTTTTGAACTTCATCTGTTCACATTGGAATTTCATTGGCGTTGAAACTATTCAGTACGGAGTTACTATTAATCAACTTTTCAAAACATTAAGAGCAAATTCCACTTGCAACGAGTCAAAAGCAAAGCAAATTTTACACAGCATAATTCAAACAAAAGTAAAATACAATGGTAGAACTCATGTGGATCATCACTTTCTTTGTTTGTAGATATAGATATAAACCATAGCATGCAGTATGGTCAGTGTTCTGTTGTGTTTTGTTGTGTTTTTCTCATAAATTAATACGATATTGTAAAGCTACTTACATTGTTAACTAATTTTTGAATTTGATTCCTAGCAGACTAAGGTATCTTCAATAGTTCTTAGTACCTTGCCTTCTAAAGTTATCACCAACTGCCTCTGATTAATCACAGTCAAGCAAGAGCTTCGTATAGAATTTATTAGATTTGGTCCGCTACCTGCAATGCTTTATGGTGCTGAATGTTGGCCATTAAAAGAGAAGCATTAATACTAAGTTAAGTGTTGCAGAGATAGATGAGGATGCTTAGGTGGATAAGTGGCTTTACCCTTAGAGATAGGATACGAAATGACCATATACATGAAAAGGTTGGAGTAGCTCCAGTGGAAGATAAGATTAGATAGAGTCGCCTTAGATGGTTTGGTCACATTAAACGGAGGCCTTCTGATGACCAGGTTAGAAAAGTTGAGGTATTAGATTTGACTTATGTTAAGAAAGGTAGAGGTAGACCTAAAAAGACTTGGTTAGAATATATTAGAAATGATCTTTCTTTATTAGATTTAAATGAGAATTTGACTTTTAACAGGACACAATGACAAAAAAGGATTCATGTAGCCGACCCCACGTAGTGTGACAAAGGCTTGATGTTGTTGTTGTTGTTGGTCTGCTTGTTATATCAAACTATAATCTTCAAGAATGCCTTAAAAATCTATAACGTGCTATTCTTGTTTCTAAATACTAAATATGACAGAATTAAGGTAATATTGCATATAAAAATAAAAAACCAATGTTCCATGCGCTAAAACTAATTGAAAAGGACTAAAAATTTCATAATAAAAAACCCATAGGAAAATACCTGATTTAATTTATCTATAATACTAAAACATGTTTTAGCACTACCCGTGTAAGCCACTCCCATTCGGATTCCATTAGCCTAGGTTCTATTTGCGGGCTTTGTGAGCGTAGGAGAAGCGGATGCAGGCTATGGCTGGGGGATTAGAGTGGCTTAGGTGTTGGAGGTTTTACTATGAGGGAGGAGAGATTATTTCGGTGGAGTAAGAAGCAGAGGAAGGAAGAAGAAAAAGAAGGGTGAAGAGGGAATTTGAAAAAAAGAAAGAAAAGAGATAAGATTTTGGTTCTAGTATAGGTTTCAATTTCTTGGTAAGTTCCTAAGTTAGATTACCCAAATATTATTTTTTTAACTAGTATATGAGGAGGGGGGAGGGAGATTACGGTTGTGAGGTAAATTGTTATTTGAAATGAATTGATTTTATTTAATTTATTATAAAATATGAACGGTAGAAATTATATGTTTTGAGAAAATTTGGATTGTGTAGGTAATTTACAAGTGAAAATAGAGGTGACAACTCGTCGTAGGGATAAAAAATGCAATTTTAATTTAAAAGTAAATTTTAGCATTTTTAGGCATATACAATTCCAATCGATTAAAACTGAAAGATAAAAAGATTTAAAGTTATATTAATTTGGTTGAGTGGCTTTACAATCAAATATTCAGGTATGAACGACCACATGTAAATTTTAATAGTTAAAGTTTAAGAAATATCATATGATTATATAAATGTTTTCATAATTAACAATATTCTTGAAAAGAAAAGCACTGAATTATTTATTATTTTCTTATGCAAATATTATATAAATATGTCTTTTATATTAAGTCATGAGTATGAAATTCACAATCAAATATGAGTGCATAAATTTAAAACCTAATGAATATCATATTAGTTGAGGGTTGACAATGAAATGTTATAATACATGTACATGTGGGGCAAAAGAGACCCCAATGGAGGCATTATGACTTTGATGTAATTCAATGACGATAATATCAGGTTTTAACTAGGCTCCATTAAGCATTATTATAAGCTATAAAAGCTAACTTTATATTATAAATAAAACTAGAACCTGAGATAGCTAATTATGATATTATTTACAAACTTCAAATAAAATGCAAGATACTTATATACTAATCAAGTCTACCTATGATACTTCAAATAAGTACGGTGTGATGTTTCAATCATTAAGGAAATGATTTGTGTCTACCTATAATATTGTAGCAGATCTGCTATTATTACTAATTCCTATGATCATGTATATATTTTCAATTATTTTATAAATTAGCTTATAAGTTTAGTTCCGTTATAAATGAAATCATATTATTAATTATATTGTTCATTATATTCTTTATTAGAATTGTATATCTTTCTGAACCTCATAGCTCACCAGATTTTTATTCTGATTGTTGTTACAAGAAAGACAAAGATAACGTGAAAGCAAAATAACCTTAGGTCAATATAAAGCTTTATATTTTATTGTATAACTGAGTAAGTGGTCTGCAACAGAGATATGTAGATTGTTTATTATTATAATATTTTAGGGTTCTTAATAGTTTTCTAATTATATATGTATTATCTAACTGAAATATTTTGTATGCTTTCATTTTATAGAGAAATGTAGTGAACTATAGCTTGAATATATTTAGAAATGATATTTTAAATGTTGAAGAATTTTAAGTTTTCTCTATTGCACCCTACATTATTAATGGTACATATCGTGGGGTGTGACAAACTACATGAATCTTTTTTCTTCATTGTGTCTTGATAAGAGTCAAATTCTCATTCAAATTTAATTAAAAAGGTAATTTTTATTTTTTTATTTTTTAAAAAATTTTACAATAAAAAATGTTATTTCTAATATTTTCTAATCAAGTCTTTTTGGTATACCTCTACCACTATTAACATAGGTCAAATCTAATACATCTACTGATGAGGGCATCAGATTTCGACATGTGTACCATCGCCGGGGACGACGATCGACGGCCCTAATTCAGAGCCTTTATCTATGATACTTTAGTTCTTTTCTTTTATTAGTTATTTCATGTTTCCGTTTGTACCCCTATGAGGGATGTTTCACTTATTGTAGCCCAAGGGCATTTGTGACTTTATGCTTTTATTTTTCTGTAAGCCTATATATAAAGGCTTGTATCATTGTATTGGATTATTATTGGATGAATGAAATTTTTCTATGTTCTCTTTGTGAGTGCAATGAGGATCTCTTGGTGAGTTCTTCTTCGAGATCTCTTAGTGAGTTCTCTAGGTAATTGTAGCCCTAGCATTTTCTTTCTTCTACTTTCTTTTCCTCCTCCCCTCAAGAAGCTCTACACAAAGTCTCCCCAAGCCTTGCCGCCGGCCTCCCCAAGGTTTTCCCCACCACCGGCCAAGCCCACCACCACCGGCCGCCCCTTGCCGAGGGCTAGTCCTCACCGGCCGAACCTCCCCCCCCCCTCCAT
>NW_021318645.1:26352-39726 GCF_001605985.2 Dendrobium catenatum
ATCTTGTTTAGGGAATTCCTTTTGATTTGTATGCATTAAATAGTTGTTTTTTCTAGGGTTTGAGTATCTTGAATTTGGCTGAAATTTGAGATCTCTTAGATTTAGGTTTCTTTGGGCTCTTGGTGTTGCCAGAGATTTGGGAGAGAACGATCCTCCTCTCGAATTGAGGATCAATTGTATCTTGCTAATTTATTCATCGACTAGTAGATCACAAGCTTTTCTTTGAGTTTTCTCTCAGATTTCCGTATCGTTTTGCTGTTTTTCTGCTGTAAACAGCAGATTTCTGCTGTATTTCTGCTGTGGACAGCAATTTCCATCGGATCAACTTCAGTTTTGGTGAGAAACACTTGGGAACACAAGTGTTTCCTATCAAAATCATTTTTCAAATAAATTGATTCAATTCAATTTATCCTAAAATCATAATTTACCTTGCAACCAAAACCTCTTCTCCTCATATACCAGTTAAAATCCTAAATAACAATTGGGTAAAATCTCCTTTAAGAATATTACCAATATTAGAAAACCAATAGTACAACTATTATAAAAAAAATCAAAATGCTCACCTCTGATCTCTCTTCCCTACTACCCTCTTTTTCCTTCTTCTTTTTCTTCTTCTTATTCTTCTACTTCTAACGAAGCAAGCAGCTCACCCTCACCAAATTCTTCCCCCTGCTTCCACAGCTCTCCTGCACCAACCGACTTCAACACAGCAGAACCCAAGAACCCTGCTTTTGCTCCAGAGAATCTTTGATGCAAAAGATTTCATTTTAGTTTTTTATTTTTTGTTGAACTATTTTGTAATTTGAATTTTATGTTTTATTTCTTTTTTTTTTCTACCCTATGATGGAAGGCAACCAATGATCATGTGTAGGTTGTGCTCTTTGACATGTCTTGCCTTTGGTGTGCTAGCTTTTTTTGGTGTCATGGCTTGTGGGCTGATTTAGATTTTGACCCAAGCTCCTTGCGTTGGTGGTTTCGGGTTTTTGCTACCTATTTTGTGAGCTGCTGCTAGCTATTCGTTGGTTGTCCTGCTGGCCGTTTGGGTGCAGCTCCATTCGGCAACCTATTGGCCTTCTGCTCCCAATTGCTAATTGGATAGTATGGGCGACTATTTGGGCTGTTTGGCTCCCTCTCATCTCCTATATATAGTAACTGATTTGTGACATTTTGGAGCTGACTTTGGAAAGTGAAAACTACTTAAAACTAAGGGTTTTCTTCTTGGAAAGCTTGCGAGCTATTTCCACTTCTCTTCTCCTCTCTTTGATTTCGTCTTGGGCTTCTTACCTACTTCTTTCCACAACTTTCCACCCCACTTGTATCTTTCTTCTCAAGCTTTTGAAGGTGTTGGTTGGCCGGTTTGATAGCATTTGCTGGAGGAGTTTGTGGTGGACGTTGGCCCAAGTTGTTGTGGTGGACCTCTGGTTTGCATGTCTTTGAACACTTATCTTTTTCATACTAATTCGATGCATGTAAGGTGACCACTTGTTGGTTGTTCTGAGGATAGTTTTTCTTATTTTTAATTTTTATTTTTTTTGTCTAACTTTTGTTTGTTTTGAGGTGTGTTTGGTGTTGGTCTACATTAATTTGAATTGAGAAAGTTCTATTAGTCATTGTGTTCTCCGTTTTGATTTTTCTATCTAGTTATTTGCATCAATCTCATAAGCAGAACTTGACTAATGAAATTCGAATGGGAGAAGCTTACACCACAAAGCTAAATGTTAATGCTTAAAACCTTCATAGCCATCTGATCGTCATGAGCCTAATACATGCTTTGATTAGTGGAAGGCTAGTGTTATTGCACTTAATATTAATTTAATGATGTCAATGGAAAATTAGTATTGTTTAATCACAATTTAATAGTAGTAGACTATTAACTATACTTATATAACAGTACTTATATTAACAATAGTATTTATAAGGTAAAATATAACAGTCTATAAAGATTTAATGATTTAACAATAGTTATAAGAAAAACTTAATGAAAAATTAAGAAATCAAATTAATGCGATAACTTCCCACACTAACAAATTAACATATAGTGTTATATATCAATTTGCTCCAATTGACGAGCAGAATACAATGAAATAATTTTTTACAATTTTAGTAGAAGTTAATATTTGGGGATATAGTTTAATTTTAAAAAAAATTATTTTCATAGAACTTTTGGGCATTACAGCTAGGCCACATGGGCGAAGCCGCGAGGCAAGCAACGCAAGAGGGAGAGCGCGTATGCAAGCATGGGTGCGAGCGCGACGCAAACGAGGGTGCGACAGTGCGAGAGCACGATGGTGAGCGTGCAAGCGTGATCGTGAGAAGCAAGCGAGCGCAACTCGGGTCATTTTTAGGTTGCTTTCGACTTTTCGGGTCGGGTTTCGAGTTGTGTCAAATATTGACATCCTTAATTTTAAAGTCCAAAATTAATAAGCGATGCTAGGAACATAAACTGTCACTCGGAATAACTTTACAATCTTTGCAATCTAAACGATCTATTTTTCTAATAACAAAATAATCAATATGAATTTTACTATATCCAATCGTATATGGCTAAACATTCTTAATACAAAAATGGTTACATAAGATATAGGAAAAATTAATAATTCATAGAAAAATGCTTTTGAAATCATGCACCAGGAGCAATTCAATGCATAACAATCCAAAACAGCATACATGCTAAAAGTCAGCACTATTGCTTCTAGTATCAATCAGCAGCTAACATGATCTGCACCCTAGCAACTAATTTTATACACTGAAGCCTCAAAATCAAAACGTAAGAACAATATGCTATGTCCATGAATCTGCACTAAACTAGTAAGTAGTAACAAAGAAAATATATGCATTTGATGGAGGCATGGGTGAAAATGGTTGAAAAATATAATGCAACCTTTATGCATTATGTATTTTATTAATCGGTTTCTGTACAATTTAAATGCACAAACGTGAGAAGCATTACAATTCTTATTCTGGTTTAATTTATTCCTCTCTTTGTGGGGCTTCATTGAATGATTTCTCTAAAATAAAACAAGAGTCTACATATGTTCAGGTCAACTGTTAGCTACCTCTGTGCATTATCTTGTAAATATGATCTCTTATAAAGTTGAATGACAGTGTAATAGCGATACTTCACCTCCTCCTCTAAAAGAGAATCCCTTTCATCCATCCGATCAACCTGCATACTGCGGAAAGTCAAGCCATCATGCAGTTTAGGATTTAAATTTGCAACCATCAACAATGTTTTTAAACAGTATCCCCCATCTCAGTCAATAACTAGAAGTGTTAACCCATTAGGGAAACAAAAATAACTAATCAAAGAATTGACAGTTCAAATGAACAACAAGAACACTTCCCTATTCACTCCAACAAGAACACTTCCTATTCACTCAGACATTACAAAACTCCTTAGCATGAAAAAGTTCCCAATGTAAAATGTAGTAAAGCAGCATTAATGATCTCCTTTACCTACCAACAAGGCACAAACACTGCCCTCTAGAGCACCAGCATGCCAGAAAACATCTCCAGTCAACCTGGCCAGGTCTATGGCTGTAACAAAATGTGCATTTGCATCAACAGGCGATCCTGCTAATAAGCAATAATCCCCTATAGTTTTCTGTGCTCGAGCAAGCCTCCTTTTTTTAGCTTTTATCACCTGAAGTTTATCAATAAAACCAGCTTAACTAACCTCAGAGGTTTTGAAACCTAAAAGAACTCCATGGTCTTCTTTTAAATAACTTGAGAACCATACTACATATAACTACTGAAATCACATCAAGATCAAACCTCCTCAGAGCTTAAATTGGATTGGGAATCTAAGGGCGTCTTCAATATAGTACCAGTAGATTCTGCACGAAGAACCCATTTTTCAAACTCCATCAACAATGTAGCGGCAAGATCTTGAATCATTGTCAGCATATGAAGTTCCTGTGCTTGTTGATCAGATGGAGGGAACAAAATAATACTGTTTTCCTTTTCTCGGCCCTCCTCTAACTGTTTCCAAAACCAACACAAGAAACATTTAGAAAAAATATATTAAATAAAACTTAATACGTATGAAATACAGGTATGAGAATTGCTGCAATACATGGTTAGACATGCTAGAATAGTGTCCGGATGTATATTAAAAATAAGTAAAGAGAATGATGCAGTGTGGTACGCCTAAATTCCTTGGCCAGATTCATCATTTTTACAAATTGTTTGATTATATGTCAGGGTAAAATGCCATTTTAAACATGCTTAACATTATCTTAGTGTTAGTTGAGTTACAAATGCCCACGAAAATTGTCACTATTGCAATTAATAGCATACACGTTGCATTTAGAAGGATGGTTGACTTGGAATAAAATATTCCATTTAAACATCAATCATATCCACAAAATCCTAGTACCCTTCAAACAAATCATCATACACTCCTAAAGATGAACAAAACTCAATGAAATTTATATTTAAATCTAAAGCATAAAAAAAACCCACTCTATCCTGATCCAATCAATCTTCAAGGTAATTGAGCGCCCCTACTACCATTTTTTTGTGAAAACATTTTCCCAGCCCCTTTTTGTCACCCATTAGAAATCATGTCCTCTTTTTCATTAAATAAAGAAATAAATTACCTAATAAAGCCTCCTTTTCAACACCCATCTTTATCCAATTAAACTCAAATCAATCCAACAAAATTAATCAAAATTACTTAACCTAACCCATCCATGAGTTTTGGAAAAAAATAAAGTTAGCTTTTAGCCTAGCATTATCTCGAACAATTCAAGTCAATCTAGCAATATGCATGAAAATCCCCACACTACCAAAGAATCACTCCATATATGATGACAATATTCCTAAGGATCAACAACAATAACCATCTAAATAATATTACCAATAATGGTGTTGTTCTTTCCATTACTTTAATATTTCTCGAAATGAATTTCTCATTCTATCACCTCTAATTTGAGTTGATTTCGCATTCGCCTTTGCTTTTCAAGATGGATTTCCAATGGGATGGATTTCAATACCTCATTTGTATAGTCTAAATCCTCCATTTATTCCTTCAGCGGCATTTTAATTCTCAAGGTAAAGTTCTTCCTCTTTTATCCATTCAACTCTCCAATAAAATGGTTAATTTCAGTCATAAGGGTGGTCATTGTCTTTGTTAGTTTAGCCAATTTTAGTTTGTCATTTTATTTCTTATGGTCTTCACTGATACAATATTAACTCATTACTATTTTGTGTCATCTTTATGTCATTGTATTCACAAGTGTTCAAACACAAGGTGTTTTAACCAGTATTTTTCTATTTTAGTTTATTAAATCAAGGATCAGCTTTAAGCTCATATATTTTTACTTTAGTCATTGATGTTCTTGCTCGACATTTGCAAGAGGATGTACCTTGGTGTTGCTTTTTGTTGATGACATTCTTCTTGTTGATAAAAGTAGAGAGGAAGCTGATGAAAAACTTGAATTATGGAGGTTAACCTTAGAGCCTAAAGGTTCTCATTTGAGTAGTTCTAAAACAGTAAAACTAAATACATTAAGCGCAATTTTAGAAGTAATAGATCTAGCATGGGATGTGACATTAGGCGATCACATCAGTGCAATTTTAGTAGTAACATGTCATTAAAAAGAGTGCGGGTATATAGTTCAAACTAATGGTGAAATAGATGGTGATAATATTAGTAAAATTCAAGTTGGATGGTTGAAGTGGAGGAATGCATCAGGTCTACTGTGTGATAGAAAAGTGCCCCTCAAACTTTAAGAGAAAATTTTATAAAATGGTGGTGAGACCTGCAATGCTTTATGGTGCAAAATGTTGGTCATTCAAAAAGAAGCATAAAATTAAGTTAAGTGTTGCAGAGATGAGGATGCTCATGTAGATGAGTGGCTTTACACTTAGAAATAAAATGCAAAATGAGTATATACATGAAAAAGTTGTAGTAGTTCCAGTGGCAGATAAGATAAGAGAGTTGCCTTAGATGGTTTGGTCACATAAAAAGTTGGCTTTTTTATGACCATATTAGGAGAGCATATGTATTAGATCCAACTTATGTTAAGAAAGATAAAGGTGGACCTAAAAAGGCTTGGTTAGAAGTATTAAAAAAGACATTTTTATTATATTTAAATGAGAATTTAATTCTTAATAGGACAAAATAGAGAAAAATGATTCATGTACCTGACCGCACATAGTGGAATAAAGGCTTGTTGTTGTTTATGTCATTGTCTTCACTTTTCATTTTATTATTTATTAGGGGTAAAATGATCATTTTCTATTTCGAGCATACTTGTCATTATCTTTTGTAAATATGTTATAATGTCCAAGAAAATTATGGGTACATTAGTGAATGACTTGAATTATATTTGGAAGGTTGTTGGCTTTCATCTAGCATTCTCTCTTCTTTAAGCTGATTGAGGTCAATTCTTGCTCTCATGGTCACTATGCTTTTTCTTTCTCTCTCTACCCCATACCTCACTCTCCTAGAGACATTCAATTCATTTTCTCTTCTCAAACGCTTCTTTCTTTTTACCCCCTTGATACTTCCTTAACACTAGATTCTTTCATTCTCATCAATCAATGCATAAAAGTCACCCACGATCTCCACTTTCATTACCTTGCTCATCATCATCAAAGTATATAAAGAAAACACTAACCTAAAAAACTTTATTCTTGAAAATTTAATTCTAAAGTAAGTTGAAAGATGATATCTAATCCAAAATATAATTACGCTCAATCCTAATGTTTTGAACCTTAGGGAAGAGATATTCTATGTGCGCCAAAAAAAATCAACTAATAAACTCAATAAAATCATATGTTGATACATCATATTTTGTTTACTAAGTTGACAATTGAAAAATTTTAGGTATAATCATCATTTGTATTGAAGCGATACACTTGAATTTATTCATTCCCACTAACACGGTCACTATTATTCGTGCTTTGATCTTCATAGTATTTTTTTCAAGACAATTTGAAAAATATTCTCAATTCAGCTATCTCTTGAAAAATACAATCATGTTCGCACAATGGAATAACCCCCATCCTAGCTAATCATTCCATTTTGAATGGTTGGAATTGAATCCACCAATGCTAGACTAGTTTTAAAAATAAAAGATTGACTCAATCAAACCATTCAAAGTGAAATCCATAACTGAGATAGGGCAATTTTATGTGATAATTGAAAATAATTGATAATCTTGCTTCATCATTACATTTATTTTCTTATTACAATTTGTAGTCTCATAAACTAGGTCAAATCTACGTCAAATTCAATCCTTAGACAAGGCCTAAGTGCATTTATCATGCTAAATTGGGCTGATTTTTTTTAAGAGCACCACCATATCTATGTTAATTCATACTTCAACCATCCTAAGCATTTTCATCCTTCTTTTCTCTTTTTTTTCCCTCTTTTCATTTGTAAGGTTCACAAAAAACAGCCTATTTGTAATGCAAGGATAAGATATTTACATAACTCCTCAATGAATATGCCCTTTTTTACTTCTTTGCTAGATTAAAATGAATCATTTTGGTTCCTTCATTATTTTTAAGTTGTGATGCTTACTCATCATAAAATAAATACCACTTCAATAATCTTTAAATAATGAATCATTGACTATTACACAAGAGTACTTCCAAACGATCAATAAGACACGTGAGCAACTAGAAAAATTAAAAATTCAAAGTTGACAATCTTCTATTTTATTTCTTTTATAAATTGACTAAAATTCTCAGGTAAATGGGACACATAAAATGAGGACAGGTTGGACAGAAATCATTCATAAAACATGCTAAGCTAACTCAGTTATATATGAATATCACTCAAAATGCAGAATGTCATTCTTCCTCTCCATCATTCCCTTCATATGACTCTCTATAATTCACTCGTTATTGAGAGTGACTCCATCATTCTATATACATTTGTTAGATTCACAAATATAGTCTATTTGGAATGCAAATATAAGATATTTACATAACTCCACACTAGGTGTATCTTTTATCTCTTTTTGGATAGATTAATAAGAATCATTTTGGTTTATTCCATAATTTTTAATTTGTGATACTTATCAATCACCAAATAACTACCACTTCAATTTTCTTAAACAATGAATTCTTAAGTTTTTAAGAGCAATAACTCCTAAATGGTCAATAATTCATTTAAGCAACTTGGAAAATCATAAATTCAAATTTGATTGTTTAATCTTTTGTTTTTTTTACAAGCTCTCCAACAATTCTCAGGCACCTAGGAGACTGATGCAAATAAAATTTTGCAAAAACTAAAAGACTTCCTTTCTTACAACATAGATAAAAAAAGCACTAAGATTGCAATTTTAAAGACACATTTTATAGATAATTGTAAACGACAAACATGACACAACGACGCTACAACTCACAAGACACAACAACATTTATAATTTAAAATAAAACACGATTCAAGGACACCTTGCAATTTAAAGAAATTTAGAGGAGAAGGATACATGTGGAGCCGGCAATCATGGATAGAAAAAAGAGATTAGAAGTTCGAGACTAATTATAAGAAGAAAAGAAGAAGAAGACAATAGCTCTCAAGCTATTACAAAACCCACAGGTTTTCTTTCCAAAAATTAGTCCATAACTCCTCTAAATAGCAGCAAAACAGCCCCCTTAAATAGGAAAAATGAGCTCAAAAGGCACCCAAAGCAGCCGCCCCATTTAGCCAACCAGAACAGAGGAAAACCCCAAGAGAAAAGGCACGGCAGAGCCACAAACCGAGCAACTAGGCCCCCTCAAAAGACTAGCCAAAATCGGAATAGCCAGGAGCTGAAGATACACCAAGAAAAAGGCACGGCCATCCCAAGCATCCAGTAGCTAAACAGCTACCAAGGAGGCACGGTAGCCCCAAAAAACCCAAGGCTGAGAACTCCAAACACCAAACAGCAAAGGGTTAATGGGACAAGCCCAACAAGAGACAAAACAGCCCACAATAAATGCCAAAAGACATATTTTTTTACCTACATCAATTCTCCCCATGTGGAGAATTCTCATCTCCTGATGAGATCGCCTTGGTACACGTTGGAAAATATCAGGATGACGACTTTGCAAACTTAGGTTGAATAAAAATGATTCCTTGATGTTCCAAATGCATTATTTCTGACGTAGATCTTCCTTTTGAAGTGAACTTTGGCTTGTTGACTATTTTGACACACTTTTTTATTAATTTTTTAAAATAGAAAAGAAGACTCACAACCTAAGGCTCTGATACCAAATTGATGCAAATAAAATTTTGCAAAAACTAAAAGACTTCCTTTCTTACAACATAGATAAAAAAGGCACTAAGATTGCAAATTTAAAGACACATTTTATAGATAATTGTAAACGACAAACATAACACAACAACGCTACAACTCACAAGACACAACAACATTTATAAATTAAAATAAAACATGACTCAGGGACACCTTGCAATTTAAAGAAATTTTGAGAAGAAAGATACATGTGGAGGCGACAACCACGGATAGAAGAAAGAGATTAAAAGTTCGAGACAAATTATAAGAAGAAGAGAAGAAGAAGACAATAGCTCTCAAGCTATTACAAAACCCTCAGGTTTTCTTTCCAAAAATCAGTCCATATCTCCCTAAATAGCAGCAAAACAACCCCCTAAATAGGGAAAAGGAACTCAAAAGACACCCAAAGCAGGCGCCCCATTCAGCCAACCAGAACAGAGGAAAAACCCAAGAGAAAAGGCACGACAGAGCCACAAACCGAGCAACCAGGCCCCCTCAAAAGACCAGCCAGAATCGGAACAGCCATGAGCCAAACATACACCAAGAAAAAGGCACGGCCAGCCCAAGCATCCCGCAGCTGAACAGCTACCAAGGAGGCACGGCAGCCCCAAAAAACCCAAGGCTGGGAACTCCAAACACCAAACAGCAAAGGGTTAATGGGCCAAGCCCAATAAGAGACAAAACAGCCCACAATAAACGCCCAAAGACTTTTTTTTTTTGCCTACATCAGAGACACAGCATGAGGGCATGTTGGACAAGAATATATATAAAAGATCAGTTAAATGCCCATTCTTTCTTCCTTTCCATCATTCTTTTAATATCATTCTCAATTGACATTTTCCTAATTATTGAGTGCCAGTGTATAATCATAACAAAAAGATTTATGCATGCATGCATCCATCCATCCATTCATATTTCTAATCAATGAGTGTGATTACATCAATAAAAGTTTCGTATATTTATGCATTCATCCATCCATCAAATTATATATGATTATAGAAATTAGATGTATTTTGTTATTTATGCATGCAAACAAGCATGCCAACAAACATACATGCATGCATGTATTTTCTTAAGCTTTTAAAGAACTTAGGTCGCCGTATTCATGGCATAATGTATGAATAAAATGTCTTGACTTCTTCAAAGATAGTTGAAAAGTCGGCGTATGATATGACTTTGGACCCCAATTCTATATTATGGTGATCTCCATAAAGTTGTCATATCATAATATCAATTGACAATTGGCGAGCAAAATACACAATAAAAATACCAAGCCAACAAGTGCACCCCCTTGCACAACTCATCCACCTTGGTAGACATCGAGACACTCTATTTTGTACATTAAAGCCTGACATGCAACTGCCCGACCTTAGTAGGAAAAATCTAATCAGAAGTTTGAAGAAAATTAAAAGAGTTTAACCTACTTGACAATTTATATAAGCTTTATTTTTCTTTTGTGTACTAATCGATGAGTTCTCCATATTGACTGCATTATGCTACACACCACTATCACCTAATACCTGCAATTTGGTGTTCTCATCAACATCTCTACACAATCAGTAAACATGATAATGTCTAAAAACAGCAGCTGGTCCAACAAACTTTCAATAATCTAAATCCTATCAACTTAGTATCTCTTTAATAAAAAGTAGAGGTGTTAGTGAACAAAAAAAGTAATCATACTTAGCTTAATGGCATCATTGAAAGTGCATCCTTAAGAAATTTCTTATATAGACTTTCTTCAAGTGATTAACTTTTTAATTACCAAGAAAAGAAAATATCATGTTGTAGATAACTTCTTAATAAAGCCATGGTGTAGAATCCAAGTTGAGTTAAAAGGGTTCCAAGACGGACAGCTGTTTTTGGACCTGCCAACCTTTAACAATGGCTAATACCTCTCTATTTTCGAGTATGACAATTACTCAATTAAAAATAAGGAGATTTGAATCTGCTACCAATGCAATAGCTAATATTATAATTATCATTTAATCTCTTATCCAATTATTCTTATATCACTATATAAATTGTGAACTTGACAGCATGATGCATTTTATATGTTATGTAGTACAGACTTTTGCTAGGAGTGTAACTACAAAGTTAACAAGCACAAAGCAAATCTGTGGCAATCTGATGTGAAACAATCCATGCGAAAGTGATTTGCTTAAAGAAGTTTGCATGTTTAGATGTAGAGGCAATAATAAGCAAGATCTTATGCGGAATTGAACGATAAGTTAAATATTAAAGTGGTACCTAGCTTAGGTTATCTCACATGCATAGAAGTTAAGTTCAAAAGATAGCCAGCTTAATCCAACATTGCATACATGGATAGTTCCAACAATAGATTCCAATACTAACAATAAGATTAGTCTATGAAAGATCCCTCACACAACTCTTCTAATTACTAGGCTTTAGCGGAGACGCATTAATATGATCCTCATGAAGATAATAAGAATGATGAATTGCCCATCTAAAAATCACTTTCCCACAACTAGCTTCAATCCCACCAATAATGAATAAGTCATTAAAGAAGTAACTCTACGTCACAAACTAACACTGACGAACTACCTCAATTAATTAGCATAAGAAATTTGTGCTTGGCCTATAAATGGTTTATCCATCAAGGGATTTCAGGAAGTGTATCCTTATTTTACTCACCATAAATTTGGGCGAGCTAATTCCCTTTTTTATTTAGAAAATCTTCTTTTTTTTCTTTCATATATCCATTAACCATTCTCTTGGGCTACATATGACTTTGTATCATAGCAATTCTACATGCCTCAAAGTCAAGGCACATACAAAATCTAACCATCAAATGCCCTTTATGGAATAATTTTTTATGTCAATACCAAAATTGGTGCTAACTTTCTTTAATGAAGAAAACATAAATGAAACAATCATCAAGAATTACTTCTCAACAACCAACTACCACCCAACAATGATGAAGTGGCCATTGAAAAATAGCCAATTCATTTGATTGTGAAAAACTTTGAGTCTGGGGATATGAAAATATTATACATAGAGAGATTTTAGGAAGCTTAATAATTGTTGGGGATAAAGTAAAACACCACGATGAAACAAACAATATAGTAAAATCAACATAAAGTAAAGGACACCAGGAGTTGAACAAAAAAATAAATGTATATACTCACAATTACAATCATGACAAAACCATTGACATATCCCAGTGCGTATCCTTTGAATTATTTACTTGTAACTGTATTGAATTCATTAACCAGGAAACCCCTAATGGATTCTGGCCAGTTGTATGTATTGAACCTATCAACATTTTCTGCAACTTCCAGGATTGATGTTGATATACGGAAGTTCGTCATTGGATAAAAAAAGTTGGATAATAAGTAAAGGACGAATTCTTTCACTAGATCATTCATAGGAGTTGAATTATCCATCTTCTCAATGTCATGGTGAATGTCATTAGATGTTTTGCCACTGGATCTAGCATTGCCAACGTCAAATATAATACCTCTATTCGGCATGCATATGATTAGAGCAACCTCATCAGATGTGAAATCTATCATATGTTCATTAATAATAAAACTCTCTGTCTTTAAATCCCACTTCGATAACAACATATATATAAGTGGAACATTCTGAGGGATCGGAGGAACATTAAGGAACTGACTAATTTGCAGCTGTCGCGGTCTTTCAACAAATTGATCTCCAAATTTCCGAACAAGTTGATTACAAACTTCTCTAAAAGTCGAAGTTCGACATCTGAAGTGAATCTTTGGAGTATATCCATGCACATCTGTTGATGCAATCAAAAATTTGGGGAGGGACCCAAATTTTTTATCACAAAAAAGAAAAACTCACAAAACTTATAATAATTAGACAAATTAAACAAAACAAAACACAACTTTAATATTATAAAAATTATTACAACTTGGACACTTACAAACGACTCAATTGACTCTTACAAAACACCTAAAGTTGCTTTCCAAGAGAAGAAGGATACTGATGACGTCGAAACTTGCGGAGAGAAGAAAGAGATTAGGAGTCGAGACGAAGGTTGGAAAGAGCCCGCAGGATTTCCGAAGGAGGTGAAAGAGGGAATGGACAAAGCTCGCAAGCTTTTCCAAACAACAAACCCGCAGGTTTTATCTCCAAAAATAACTCACATCAT
>NW_021318645.1:39826-84838 GCF_001605985.2 Dendrobium catenatum
TTTTGCATTCAATCGAGTCAATTAGCATGCATCGCATTAGTAACAAATTAAAATCAAGTCTAATATTTAATTGCATTATTTAGACATCAAATACCCAACATAAGTCAAAGGGGTAAATTAAGGATCTGCTCTAGATGTAGACCCCATTCCTCTAAAATTTTCTAATTAATGTCCCTACCACTCTACAAAAAGACCGGACTCATATTTTAAAATCGTTCAGGTGGTTTAGCTGGCTCCCCAATCCAGGCCGGGGTAAGACCAGATTCGCATTGCACTAGCTAGGTTTGGAGCACTAATTTTTAGTGCACAATTTAGACTTAGGTTCTGAGGCTGGCTCGAGCCACAAGACCTCAACTTTCGGGAATTGAATCCCAAATTTCTAATAAAATCGACCATTTAAACTAAAAAAAATTTTCTTTCAATCAAATTCAAGCCCAACACTTAGGATAGGTTGGAGTATTTTCTGAATTGTTTCAGAATCTCAAAATACTCCCTACTCTTCTTCCTTTGACTCTGAAAATAACTGTTCAACGTTGAACCAATCCCACTTGAAATTCTAAACATTAACTTCCTTTGATATCTAACTTTGAAATCATAAATAAAATTTAAACCGTTATTTTAATCGAGAGTTTTCGTAGGAAACTCCGATTTCCTTACGATGTAATTAACTACGAGGGCTTGCGCTCGTAGGAGATTTAGTAACCCAGATCTAATTTTCAAAATCGAAATCTTTCAAAATCTTTAATTAATTATTTTTGGGAAATTTAAAATACAACGATCATTATCGTCATTTTCAAATGATCGATAATGATTGATATCTTTTTTCTTTGGAGAGGTATATCAATTATTATCGTGAGTTTGATTATAAAATTAATGATCTTTCATCCAAATTAGCATAGCCAAACAGTTTTGAATTTGACTACGATAATTTGGATAACTTTAAAATTTTGAAATTTGAACCAATTAGTGAATGATATTCTCCCCGTTTGGGATGATATATCGTTCCTAATGATGTGTTAGATTTCAAAACTAAAATTTAAAATTTAACCTTCCCAAAGATAATTAAATATTTTTTTTCAAAATTATATATATTTAAATCATATTTTTCAATCAAAACAACATCAACTAATTAAAAAACAAATTCCAAATCGGATACCGAGTATTAAAGACAATTGATACCGAGTATAAAAGAGGTAATAAGACAATCGGTACCGAGTATTAAAATGATTTGGATAATATAAGTGAGCTTATACCGAGTAATTGTTCTGAATACCGAGCAGTACCGATCAACATACCTGAGCTTATACGGAGTAATGGTTCTAAATATCGAGTAGTTCCGAGCAATAGAACTGAGCTTATATCGATTAATATCAAATATTTTGAAATGATTTCACTCGGTACTGAATTAATAATATATTTTATAACCAATATAAACATTTTTTGAATATTAATCTAAGCTTATACCGAGTATTAACTGTCAATACCGAGCAGTATCGAGTAATATTAACTGCCAAAACCGAGCAGTACCGAGATGTACCGAGTGGAACCGATAGGCAATGTACAATACCAATCTGTACCGAGTAGTACCAACTTGTACCGACCACGAAGCTCAGATTATTTTTTCACGAAAGATTGAAAGTTCATCAGCTACCATTACACTTTCTACGTAAACCCTAACTCTAAATATATAAAAAGAGAAAATTTATTTGTTTTAGAAAAAAACAAACTCACATGAGGCATTGTTTCTCTGAAGTTATTCAAACGCAAAGTATCTTCTTAATGCCACGGAAAAATGCTTGGAACTTGGAAGAAGATGAACAGTTGCCAGAAACAAAGCTTCGTCTATGAAAATGGTGACTGAAGTGAAAGTCGCTGCTCTTTATTTGAAAAATAACCATAATTTTCGGGTTCGTTGGTCAGGCCGTCAACATTCAAATTTTGCACATGCTATAAACCCAATATTTGCCGGGCCGGGTCCACGGAAATGGCCAAACTACGTGGCGCCTGTTTACTGCATGCCGAATGTAGAGCTACATCAGGTGACCGGACCGAATAAAAATTCCACCATCATCACTGCCACTATTACACCGTCGATGCTTCTCCTAAATTGTCTCCCCTCTTATTGTTGGAAATCCTTTTTTTTTTGTATAAGAGAAGAGAGAAAACAATCAACTACAATAATGATTCCAATGAAAATTCTCTAAATGATTTGAGTAGGAGAGGTCTTTTGAATTTATAAAATTTGACCTTAGAGTACTTTTTTATGTTGAACTGGGAGTAATATACTATTTATTTAGTATTATTTATAGCCTTACATGATTTTTAATGACCTTTTTTTATTTTAATATCTTACTTTGATGTTAATATGTTACTTATTATTTCCTTAATTTAATGATTTAATATTGAAACTTATGCCTCAAGTTTTATGTCTCACCTACGAAAAAAAAAAAAAGTCTCAATACCTGATTGTGCAATTTCAAATTTTGAACATGCTTCCCATGTTCGCTGTGATCATGCATGCAACTACTCACATGCTACCCACATATTTACATATGTTTACCCACATTTTTACACATTCATGTTCGTGGCTGTTCAGAATTGTCGTTATTGTTCCTAGCAATTGTGCTCTTACATCTCCGTTTACATTCTCATTCAAGAACTTCCATCTTCTATTTTGGTGGCAACCTGATCAAGACATTAACCTTTTGTTGTCCACAACAAACTCAATGACATGTCGGCATGCTTAGTCAATGATAAACATTGCTATATGTTTTAAGGATTGAAAACTTTGTTTTTAGGGAACCTACAAAATTTAAGAACTCAATTGTTCACTTCATGTGCAAACATTCCTTTATGTTTAGTTGGATTTATATTCTTTGTTCAATTGCAAATTTATTAAGTATTTCTTGGTCACCTAGGAAGCTCCACTAAAAGTAAGGTTGAGCGTCCACTTGCTGAACTATCATCTATTTAACATGTCTAAGGGAGAGTTACATCCAAATATTAAGCATTTATTTGCTTAGAAGATGAGAACTTTAACACATTAATTTTTTGCATTCTTTGAGAAACTTGTTGAACCAAGCCTTGGTTTTATAATCAAACATTAGTTAACTACTTGTCTTTAATATCAAATAAAGTATAATTGCATTTGTATCATTATCTTATGATTTCATTTTACCTTCGTTCATCACATTTTTTTGTGGAATTGTTTGTATAGAATATTTTTATTTGATTTACTAGGATACTTGCTAAATATAAGGGTGACCTGACTATCTAGTATTGTTTGTTGAATAATTGAGACCAAGGAAAGAAAACCAAAAAAATCATAAGATGTTTTCTAATTTGCGCGTAGAGAATTTTATTCCAAATAAGAGAAAAATACTATGGAGTCACACCACACCAAGAAATCCACTATGAAAATTGGCATAAATAAGTACAGATCTCTTTTCTCTCTCGCTCTCTCATTGCTTCTCATCTCACATACATCATTCTCACTATCTCTACACACAGGAAATACAAGAGAAAGGAAGTTATATCCGCCAAGGGATGCAACCCTTGAGAAAAACGAGAAAGAAAACTGTCTAGTTCGTCTCGCAGCAATGCGGTGCTAGTTTGGGCCGCTGCGGCGCTCAAGCCTCTGTATGATGATGATGCAGCGCTCAAACTTGTAGCATTTCGTCCCCAAATCCAGGAAAATTTATTCTGAGCGGAGTCCAAAACCCAATGAAAATGCGCCACGTCCGGTACCGAGCTTAGTACCGAGGAGTACTCGGTACCGCTCGGTACTTAAGCGTAAACCGGACGGTTCTCCCGTATGGTGTCCGTACAGAATAATCTCTCCAAATTCAAAGTGTTGTGGTGCTCTGCTCTTTGTCAATCAGTTCTAGGGCACTCAAGAACATAGTGTCGGGGCACTGGGGTACACAGTGTCGGGGCGTTGCACTAAAAAAAATCCATGAGTAAATCCCCGCACCCTGACCAGCAAGAATGACAAACTTGAGATCCGAGGAAACAGAATAACCCGATTGATCAACACAATCAGTTTCTACACATAATAATAATTACTTTTTAAGCTAAATTAAAAATAGAGTGAGACTACTTTTTGGGTGGATATTTTTCAAATATAAGGAGTTATTGAAAACTAAAACTTTTGAATGATTGAATTCCTATTATTAACATGTAATTCCTTTTATATTGATTAGTAGGTTGGCACAATCATAGTTAAACTATGATCGAACTATTAATAAGAGCTAAGATTATTACAACTTTCAAGGATGGTCTAAAGCAGCAGTTAAGTTGCCTTTAATACATACTGGAAGTCCAAGGTTTCAGTCATGAAAATAACCTCTCTATCAATGAGGGGGTAAGACTACTATATACATCAATCCCTTCTCAAACTCTTAATTACTGGGAGCTTTCTGCACACTGGTTACAACCTTTTTAGTAACTTAGTACAATCTTCTTTGCTCATATGCTCTTTGCTCTTTCCACATTGTATTGGATTGCATCAAAGCATCATGCCAAATAAATAAATCTTTCATTCAACCCGAACCAGCATAAATCCGTTAGAACCTTATACGTTACAATAAACCTACTTAAAATAACCCAACTCCCGACCAAACCGCCGCAAGGATAAGAACTAGGAACTTTGGGTAGACCAACAAGCATTTCTGTAACATAAAATAAACAAGATCCAACGCACCTGCTCATCACTAGGCGAGAACGCGAACAATCGCTTTGCGACCGCAGAGCCATAGCCCCTGGAAACGGAAGCAAACTGATCGATGACAAGATCTAGATTCGGAGAAGCTGGGCAGTGACAGAGGCCGATGACAGCTAGGATCTTGCGATGGGCCTGGAAATCCTCCCAGGGGCTAGGAGGAGCACCACCAACCATGTACTTGAAGCGAAGGCTTCCGCTCTCCCATGGTTGGTGTGTGAAGGGGCTCTTCTGGTGCTCCGAGTAGAAAGAACTAATGGATGAGAGATCGATCCGCGTGTGACGCGACAGCATCGAGACGTATTCACGAACTCGCTGGTGCGGGATCGGGCCACCGATGGGAAGAACGGCGATGCGGATCATGGATCCTGTTTCCATGCTCATATCAGGCTCCATCGCGGCGTCGACAGAGTAGGATGAGGAACACAAGTTCGTCGAGAGCTAGATCTAGCCTTCCATATCGATCGTCTGGCTGTAGGAGTGTACGAGGAGACGGCGGGAACGGAGAAAACCCAGCGATAGAGCGTTGGTCCACATTGACGAGAAGATGGTCGATATGACTATGAAGGGCCGGTTAGATCGGGTCCGATTGCCGCTTTTTTTTTTTTTTTTTTTTTTTTTTTTTTTTTTTTTTTTTTTTAGGAAATGCTCGAGTTCCGTTTCAGCTAGGGCTAAAAAGGTTTTAGATATAAATACATAATTTTTATATGACATGCTTATAATCCAATCAGGCCGCTTGACGAGATGAATCCAATGAGTCCAAAATCTCTCAATTTCTACTAAGGCATTAAAATGCTTAATGAATGATCCATGATCAAGGGGATTGCTATAAACCGTCTGATGGAACACCCTCAACATACTATTGATCTTTTTCATATTTACTCGACATGTCACTCCAAAAAAATTATAAATAGGCACATCATTCTTCACATGAGGGGGAGAAGAGAAGGGAAAGCTAGGGATATCACTTGCATTCTCCAATTAGTATCGCGGCCACCGGATATCTTCCTGTTCACCAATTATATATAGTCTTCAGCCCGTTCGTTGAACATCACCAGATCTCTTTCGGACCACCAACTATTGCCCGACTTCTGCCCATTTGTTGAACATCGTCGAATCTTTTCACGACCACCAACTATCGACGGACTTCTACCCGTTTATTGAACATCGATGGATCTCTTCTCGACTATCAATTGTGGTCAGACTTCTACATATTCATTGAATATCGTCAGATGTCTTCCAAATCTCCAAACGTTGCCAAATTTCCGCCAATCTGATGTTTGGAAAATCTTAAATATATTGTATCCTACCTATATTTGAGTTAGAGCACTGAGTTGATCTCTGTAATTCATTTTATTGCGCAATTATTTATATGTCATAAAGAGTGAGATTATGAACATTTTGAGTATATTCTGAAAAAAAAAATTCTAATGGTTTTGAAAAAATACCTATTTTTTCTACTTAAAAATTTATTTTAACATCTAAAAATAGTGCTTCAATTTAATTAAAATTTTGTAATGATTTTTAACACAAACCCTAATAACTTGGTTATATTTTGAAATTATGAATTTTTGCTCAATTGTATTTCTATTATCTACTGCCATGACATTCTGATAATTTTTTAATTAGTCCAATTATGCTTTAATTAATAAAATGCAATGAAAAATATAAAAGAAATATGATGTGACGCTGGTGTCAATGGACGACTGAGGTGGGATATTGTGTCAGCGAAGTATTGTGATGTCGACGCCAGTGGACAATCGAGGTAGGATTATGTTACTTAAGTTTTCTTATGCTGGCATCAGTGGGCGATCGAGGCGGGATTATGTTATGCCAGCACCAGTAGGCGACCGAGGTGGGATTCCATTATTCCAGTGCCAGTATGCAATCGAGGTGGCCTAGGGAAGGCTAAGGAACGAGCTAATTAGTTTAGATAACAAACTCTGATACGTATTGTATGTATGTTTTGGTTAGTTTTAATTTTTTGTAGGCTTGACTTTATTTTTGCTGTGCTATCTTGTTCTAAGCGTTGTTATAGATAGTTTTCAAATTTTATATGTTTTGGATGATATATAGAAAAATCATGTTAACAATCAGCAATTTTCTAATTTATATTGCATTCAATAGTGGCTCTGTGTAGTATATAAATTATAAATTCTATTTCAGTGCTTCTCCGATCAGATCTTAGGGCCAGCCCTGCCACAATCAGACACAATATGACATTTGTGATAACATGTCTTATCGAGTAGGGTTGTGACAATATCGTTGTTGGACCTCCATTTAACAGCCTTTGTCGTGCCTTCCCTTTACCACTTTCGCCACCTACTACAATCCTTTAAACCATCATCTCCTACTATGGTTCCAACTATCGTCGCCTGTTGACTACGCTTCCCTTGACCTTCATCACTTATCGATTACTGTCCCTTTGACCTTCCATGCCCGCAGAATTTGGTCCCTCTGACCTTAATCGCCTTATTACAATCCCTATGACCTCCATCATCTATCAACTATGATCCCTCTGACCACCATCGCCCGTCGACTATTGTCCCTTCGATCTGTTGCCTGACTATAGTCCTTCCGATCATTATCATCTGAATAATATCTTTCGGACCACCGTCACTCCACTACAGTTCTTATAACAATTATCGTCCGACTATAATCCCTTCAACCTTTGTAGCCCCAACCATTTAAAATGCTTTATATAATGTATATTAGCTATATTGAGCCAACGCCTACCCTTGAGGAAAAACATCATTTGTAACCACCTACAAACACTTGTGGATTCATTCAAACTGGGCAAAGCAGCGTGGTTTTCCCCATTTTCAGGGGTTCTCATGTAAAAGTTCTAGTTTCTTATGAATGATGCACCCCTTTCTCTTATATGTTTGTGTGTTGGATATTCGTACAAAGTTAGGACGCTAAATTCTCTCTCTACCGTTGTGAATTTTTTAGGACAACAATAATTGTAGAAGTACAATCACCCAATATCATCATACTAGATTCATCTTTCAAGGATGGAATATAGTAACTATACAATTATGATATTTTGGTAGATTTACATATAATTCATAAAATTTTGATGTATTTACATATCTAATATTTAGTTTTTTTATATATTTATTTATATACAAATCTAAATCACATCATAACATATGCATAAAATATATTTTTTATCTTCAATAAATTAATATTAACTATATTCTTAATATAATTTAAAATTTTAAGTGTCAAATAAATAAATATTCTATATAAAAATTATTTTTTAAATATTTAAATATGTAAAAAATTTATGATATATATTGCAAATCCCGATTTTTGATAAATATAAAGAATCCAACCTCGAAATTATAAATAACTATCTTGAAGTATAGGATGAGTATAAGGAAAAATTATTATGTGAGTCCAAGACACATGGATTTTTCTCTCTCTCTTATACACAAAATATGTACAAAAGAGAGAAAATTTAGGTGCATTCACTTGATGAAAATCCGAACGAAAAACTACGTTCCAACTCCTCAATAATCTCTCAAGCATAAGAGGTAGGAAAAGCATTTTAAGAGTGTTGTTCACCACATAAACAAGAACAATCAACACATTTGTGCGAGCCAGGCAAGAGCCTGTATATACAATTAAAAGTTCTGAAGATGAGTCCCATTAAAATAATTATAATAATTGATATATCATCAAAAAATGATCTTGATTGGGCACGAATCTCAAGGCAACATCAAGCTGGAATCCTCCAAAATTAACATCAGGACCATCCGGACTTGGATTTCAGCAAACTTACAATCAAACTGAACATCTCAAAAATACGAACCCAACGACACCAAATTCAACTCAATCTGAGCCCAAATGGGTCCAAATCAAGGACCCGAAGCATTGTTTGTAGGTTCAAATCACAATTTAGATTACCAAATGGTTCCCAAACATGATATGCTTATAATCAAATCGAGCAACTAGATAATACGAATCCAACGGGCCCAAGATCATTGAATTCTGATAGCACTAAAACATTCAAATGCCTAGTAAACAGTTCATGATCAATGAATTCAACATCGATCATCCATCCAAACCATTCCCAATTTACTCTTGATCTTCCTCATATTTATGGGTCATGCCACTCTATAAGATCTATAAATATAGCCCCCCTTTCTCATGAAAAGGGGCCCCAAGCAAGAGAGCAAGAGAGAGATCGGAGATCGCTCGTTCCCTAGCTCTTCCTCGACCACCGCCCGGAGTTTCGCCGGACCACCACCTGACTCCCGGAGTTTCTTCAGACCACTACCTGACGCCTGGAGTTCTAGCGGACCACAACATGATGCCAGAGTTCCGCCGGATCATAACCTGACACCCGAAGTTCCACCAGACCACCAAATGCCCAAACTTTTGCTAGACCACCACCCTATGACAACGGTCTTTCTGACCCCCCGTCTCCTACCAACTACAGTCATTCCAACTTTCGTTGCCTATTACAGTCCTTCCGACCTCCATCGCCATACAACGGTCTTTTTGACGACTGTCTCCCGCTGACTATGGTCCTTTTGACATTCGTCTCCTACTGCGGTAGAAGTTTCACCAGACCAGCACCAGATGCCCGGAGTTCCTCTAAACCACAGAATAATGCCAAAACTTATGCTAGACCACCACCCTATGACAACGATCTTTCTGACCCCTGTCTCTTACCAACTACGGTCATTCCAACTTTCGTTGCTTACTACAGTCCTTCCGACCTCCATCGTCATACAATGGTCTTTTTTACGACTGTCTCCCACCGACTACGATCCTTTTGACCTTTGTCTCCTACTGCGGTCCTTTCGATCTCTATTATTAGATAATGATCTTTCTGACCCGTCTCACGCCGACTACATCATTTCGACCTCCGTCGCCTACTACGGTCCTTCTGAACTCCATCACTAGACAACAGTCTTTTTGACCACTGTCTCCCGAAAGACGACGGTCCTTTCGGCCTCCCTAGCTATACTACGGTTTTTCTAACCACTATCTCCCACCGACTACTGTCCTTCCGACCTCCCTCGCGAAACAATGATTCTTCCTACCACAGTCACAAGACTACAGTCTTTCCAACCTTCGTCGCCTGTCGACTATGGTTCTGTCGACTTAACAAATATTTGAACACTAATTCTTCTTATTCCCACCATGTAATATGATGTACATTTGATACATCAACCCAAGGCCCCCCCCCCCCCCCTCGAAGGAAGGGTCTCATTTGTAATCGACTGCAAATAATAGTGAATTCATTCAAACCGGGCCATACCCCATGGCTTTCCCCCATTTTAGGGGGCTTCCACATAAAAATTATGATGTCTTTTATGAACGGTACACAATCTATTTCATCTAATTGCATGATGAATCTTCTTACAACGCTAAGACGTTAAACTTTATACTTCTCTACAGCCGCGAATATTCTAGGACTCAACAATAATATTTATTATTTACAAAACCTTTTTAGATATATTGTAATTAAAATGAGTTTTATTTTTACTCATCCTAATAATAAATTTTATTCCTTTATTATCATCAAAAGCAAAACTAATACTGTAAAATTAATATAATATTTAATTTTATTATTAAAGACCTATTAATGATTTTTATTCACTTGAAAATAAATTTTGTTTGGAATAACTTCTTTGATTTTCAAATTACAATCACAATTTTTATTTAACGTAGGCTTTGTTTGTAATGACTTTCTTACTACTTTTTAAAACTTCTTAGTACAAAAATATTTAATTCATGAAATTTTTTGTACTAAGAAGGCACTTTAAAAAATAAAAAGTGCTTCTTAGTGTTCTTGTACAAAAATGTGAATCTTTGTACTTAAAAAACTGCTTTAACAAGTACATGCTTCATTTAAGTCGGCTTTCTGACTGCTTCTTTAAGCAGATTTCTAGTACAAATTTTTGTACTAAAAAGTTGATTTAAGAATCAGTAAGAAAACTGTCCCAAATGAAATCTTAAATTTTAATTATTTTTTAAAAAAATTCGTGCTAAGAAACTATATTTTGTTGTAGCTTTTAAAAAAATTATTTCCCATATAAGTTTTAACCAATATTATAAAAATTTACAACCGTTCCAAACAAATCCTAAAACTCATCTCTCACTTTGTAAGACGAAATTTAAGAATGAGATTTTAATTTCACCGAAACAATCTTTTGAACTGAATTCTTCAAATAAGATCCGATTATTTGAAGGCTTTGTAAGCCTTAAAATTTGGTGTTTTTGGCATAGAAGCAAAAGATGATCTGTTTCTTATTTTATAGGCAGCTATTTTTCAGTGCTTAAAGAATCCGCATATAGCATTGATAATTACTCGTAAATCGAATGATTCAGAAAGCTAGTTGTACGTTTATATAAGACTTCAGATCCACTTTTGGATTGTTCTTTCCTCTGCCTATGCCTCCCTAGCTCCTGATCTTCTTTGAGACTTTTGGATTGTTCTTTCTACATTTTGATGCTTGAAAATTAATAAATGTTAAGAAAAGGAGTAGATAAGAGAAAAGTCTAATAAGATCATAAAATATCATATTCATCACATAGGTTCATAAACATTGTCTGCTCAACAGTCCTAAAAATGACAACTATTGGTGTAAAAGAACATTTGAAGATTCAAATTAGAGGTGTAACAGAGATTGAGCAAGCTCAAACTTTGCCTTGCCCAACAGGCAAAAAATCATTATTTAAGTTCGGGTTAGAAGTTAGAACACAAGTTATTCGGAAATATCAAACCGAATACATAATGTATGCGCCGGCGATTGATCTAATCATATTGGTGTTCGAATCATTAACGAGTTCGTAAAAGTGAAACATATATTAGATGCAGTAATTGTTTGACATTTATAAGAAATTGACAAGCTTACCAATTATAAAAGTAACGTTTCATAAGAGCTTATTTTAGGATTTGCATAGTTAGTGATCAAGCAATAGCATGTGATTACAAATAGAGTAGGAGAATAATAAAATAATAACAAAGACATTAAATGTCTATTTGTAACTAACAGAATTTTCACAATTAACAACTAGAACAATCACAATGAAATTCCCTCACTCACACTATTTGAGAATTTCAGCAGGAGAAAACTTGACACAATCTTAATGATACAACTAAGAAGAAGCAAACACTTAAAGTTTTATTCAAGAAAGAGTTCCTTGGGAAAGAGGTGACAGGTGGACGGTGGGAGAGTTGTCATTGAACGGGAGGGGGAAAAGGTGGAGGGAATACCAAGAGGCAAGGGGGAGGCTGGTCAGCCAAGGGAAAGAAGCAAAGAGTTTGACCGGCTGTTCGGAAGAGGGAGGGAGGCTTGGTTGGCTGTGTCGAGGGGAAGGAAAGGGTTCGGTTGGCTGTTTGAAGGGTGGGAAGGCTTGGTGGCTGCTTAGGAAGGGTTGTAATATTCGGTTGGCTGTTTGGAAGGGTTGGAGTGCTTGGTGGGCTATTTGGAAGGAGGATGGGGTGAGATAGGAGATAGAATAAAGCCAAGAACATTGCCATAACGACGGTTGTTGCGTGTTACTTTGTCCTACGCCTAAGGACTTCTCTCTTCTCTCAACAACGCTCAAACACACACATAACTCAGAAAAACTGAAGTTTCATTCATAATAATCATCATCTCCATATAATAGCTTAGGGCTTCAATATATAGGCCTCAAAACATGAAGACTCAAAATACTAAAATGCCCCTTAGGCTACAATACACAAATAACCCAACATAAGGGTAAAATGGAAAAGACTCTCAGCATAACATGAAATGAGAAAATGAAATACTTGAAATAAATCATAAATAAAAGCTCCTAATCATAGCCATCGATCTACGACTCCTCCTGTGATAGACGCGCTAAAATTTCCTGTTGATGTTCTCATCAGTTAATTTTAAAGCCGAACACAAATTTTTCTCAAATATTAAGTTAATTAACAAGCGTTCAAGAACATACCATTGAGTAGAGGAGTAAGGCTTTAGTTACTAGGCAGCATGCTTAAAACAGAATGCTCTGGCTTATGATCACATTCAAAATCAAGGTGAACAAAGGCGCGCTCAACTTCTGGAAGTTGCTCAATCTTGTCCTGCAGTGACTCTCCAATAGAATGAGCTTCTTTGAGAGGCAAATCTTCTGGCAGCTCAATATCAACCTAGCATTGCATAAAATTTCAGACAAGTTAAAATAGGAAGAATGGATGATCATTAACAACAATTTCGTGGATGAGAAGAGTGTGCTATTTGAAAGTTTTATATATTTATATATTAATGTGCATATAAAATTTATATTATAATTAATGGGAACTCACAAGACAGTAATTAAGGATTCGTTTGGGATGATTTTCTTACTGCTTCTTAAAGTAGCTTTCTAATAAAATAAAAAAATATTAAAAAATTACTTTAAGAAGCAGTAAGAAAGCTGTCCCAAACAAAATCTAAGTAAGCATACCTCCACAAAGTAAAGAACTCCGAATGTATAAGCTCTAACTGTATCAACACGTTTAATTTGAGGATCATGCCTTATTACAAGGTAGGTGAACTTCTGTAACATGTCAGGCGGGGCTGATTGACCGACAAGTGAAACTGTAACATGGAAATGTCATTACCTCTACAGAGAACAAAAATTCACAATAGGTTCTTGAAAAGATTTCAGGGATTTACTACTTCACAAAGAAAAGGGACAAATAACTCAAGTATTAATATGCATGATTCAATTTTCAAGCAATGAAAAGATTGTAGATGTTCTATTTCCAAAATAAAAGATATATATCTTTATAAAAACTGGGTCAGCAAAAATAATGTAATCCGGAAAATGAAAAAATAAATCTACACAAGGGATCTTCTATTAGTTTTCATCTTTGAAGCAGAAAAATTGCTTTTAGATTCTAAAAAAGAAGTTGGAAAGCTCCTCCAAATTTGTAAATTAGCTTCTCTTAAAATTGGGCATGCATGACAAAAGAGCTTTTAAAAAAGGAACTACAGCTTATGATTCATTCATAAATTGTAGAAAAATATGCACATACCACTGGAAACTTGACAGCGCAACACTCAGCTAAAAAAAATAAGAAAACAAATGAAAACAGTCATTGCGGATATGAAGCTTCGAATGACAGTCTGAGGCCTGATATACGGTTGAAAATTGATGCAAGTGCTATTGCGATGTCAGAAAGATAGCAAAGAAAGCACTGGCAATCCGTGATGTAAAGGTACTAGGAAGAGGCTCAAACCACAAATCCCCCCGCCCCCCCACAAAAAAAAAAAAAATCACTAGAAGTAATTATTTAGGGATCCAGTTCAAGCAAACCAACTTATAGAACTACAAAGGATAAAGGATTAGTGGAAATAGATTTATCTAACAGAACATGGATAGCTTAGCAATACTAAAGGAGTTGTACTGGTGATAATAAAGGGGAAAATTTACTGAAATTTAAAATACTATATTGGAGAGATCCACCTCATCTGCTACATTATGAAAAAAAATAACACACCTGTGTTGTCAGTGGAGCAAGACTTGATAGAAAGGGATCGAAACTTGGCATAATTTAGGGGACATCTACTACGAGAACAACAAATTATAAGAAGCACACATATAAACACAATAGGGATGTGCAGTTTAAGATTGGGGACAAAATTTATCTGAAGATCCAACCTTACAAACAAAGGACTCTAGCTCGATGGAGGAATGAGAAGCTATCCCCCCAATACTTTCGGGCACTACAAGGTTGTGGAGTGCATTGGTGCGGTTTCCTATAGCCTACAATTGCCACCAACTTCAGCCATCCATCCAATATTTCATGTGTCGCAGCTGAGACGAGTCATTAGAGATCATACACCCTCGCACGCACTACCAACTATACTGTCAGAATATATGGAGGTAATATTAGAACCACTGGAGGTGCAAGGGGTGCGCCAAGGAGACAATGGGATCAGGGAAGTGTTGATCAAGTGGAAGAATCTACCAGAGTATGAGACGATATGGAAGCCTACATCACTATCCAAAGATAGTTCCCCAATTTCCACCTTGAGGACAATGTGACATTTTGGGAGGGGAGCATTGATGTGGTTGTGGGCCCACCTACTCAGCGGAATTCAAAGAGCCAAATGACTCTTGTTTTGTGGGTCCCAACACCTCATTTTAGACCTATAAGAGGACAAGGATTAAGGGGAGATCAATGGAGGGAATGTGAGGTGCATTTATGGTGGGATTAGGGCTAGTTTTAAGAGGAAAAGTTTGTATGAGAGAGGGATTATGTGAATAAACTTCAGTAGTTTTCTTAGTTGTTTTGGGTTCTTAGTTGCTGCTAGGAATTGTGGGAGAGACAATTCACCTTTTGAACAGTGAATCAACTTGCATCTTGTATTTCTTTGCTCTGATATTAGTAATTATTGAAAACCTCACCATAACAACAAATGCAAGAACAAAAAAGAAATGCAAAGAGGGAAGAAGAAGAATAAAGCTAAATATAGTAAGTTTTCGTATATCATTAAATGAGAAGTACAAGGTGTATAAATAGACTTAGAAGAGTGGCACGACAGTGTGCTGTACGAGCTACTTCATTTAGGTTTTAGGTTGCATATACGCCTTCATGCGGGGTCGAGGGAGCGGAGTGGAGGAGGTTAAAGATTGTTTTGGGTTTTAGGTTGCCGATTTTGGACCGGGTCATTTAATGGGTAGGATAGGTGACATGTGTCTGATTGGGTTATGAGAAGTGTTCAGAGGAGATCGGGAATAGGAGTAGGGGTAGGTGAAGTGTTGGGTGTGAGGACCCGAAAGACCAGGTATTTTTCTATATATCAACTAATTTATTTTAGTGTTTAAATAAATAGATTTATGTTATGGATAATTCTTAGAATAATTTAAATTAAAACATTGATAATTTGAATGGATGTATTCAGAAATGGCTTTTGGATGGGCAGTTATTGTATGGGGACCACTATCCAATAGATTATGCAAACCGTGGGGCATAACTTCCCAGCAATTTCATTTGCTAATGGATTTTCGATGAAAAGGAATCGCAAGCAAGACAACTATTTCAGCCAGTTCTGGTAGAGCAAATCAGCGATAGAAACAGGAAGGAAATCCTGTTCCAAATTCGGCATAGTAATCCCAGCACTGTAGCAAGAGGCGGAAGATTTGCTTGGTAGCCGCTGCAGGTTTATTTTTGGTAGACCAATTCAGCACTCAATAAGGGCAGTATTACTGTAGAAAAGTGCGGCACTTAGAAGGAAAAATTCAGCCTGGTTCGGTAGCCAGAAATTCAGCACAGTGATTGGGAAGATCGGCAGTACAAAATTCTTGAAAAAGGAAGAATAGACATAGTGCATTTCCCTCAGGTATGGAATTTCTGTAGAACAATTTAACAGATTTCTTTAGCAGTAGGAAGTTTGGAAAGTATTTGGAAATTGTATCAAAGTTTAAATGGGGTTGATATAGAAGTTTGTGATAACCTGTAGTTGATTTAAAGGAAAATTGAGGACATAGTAAAAGAAGCTTAAGAGAGGAAAATTAGAAGAAGAAGAAGAAAAGAATAACGGAAAGAAAGGAAGAAAAAGGTGAGAAGTATACTATTAACCTTTATCTTTTATGTCACCTAAATTTAGTAACATTTCTAGCAATGATAACCTAATTGTATGGTAGGATTATTCATAGATTTATGCAGAAATAAAGCTTTGAGTTTGTGTATCAAATGAGACGGCTTCGTGGTGTAGGCTTTGAAGAGATCAACAATCAGAAAAGTAAATTATGTAATTATTTATAGTTGTAATCATTGAATGATTAATTTATCCCTTATGTTTTGAAAGTTTATTATGAAGAGATGCATTATGAGAAACTGTTTAGTCATCATGAAGGTACATTAAGGTACTCACAACTATCCATCCACGAGAACAAGAGAGATTTGATTGATATTTAAATGTGCTTATCTCAGCTTTTTCTTAACTCATAAATTTATGCAAAGAAGTTTTTGTTTTAACTTAGTAGCTACTAAATTCATGGTACACCAAATGTATAAGTATAAGCAAACTTGAAGCTTATAATCATTAAAATCAGATATGTATTATGAAGGTATGAAGTAAGGAATATCAAATTAAAAGTAAAGATTGGCTATATTATGATGAAATGATGTCTACAATATCAGGTGGGCAAAAGGGACCCAAATTACTAAGCCTGTTTTGTAGAAGGGGCAAAAGGGACCCCAAAAGAAAAAGAGACCTGCACAGCAGGTGGGGCAAAAGGGACCCCAATTAGGCAAAAGGGACCTCAATGTAATTCAATGGTGATAATACCAGTGTAACTTGGGCTCCATTGAATATTGTTATGAATTTATAGCCAAGTCTTTTACATATTTAATTTTGATATGCAATATAACTTCGAAGAGATAATTAAAAATGCTAATTAGGATTTATGATGTTGTTATCATTAAAAGGTGAGTTTAATGCTTTATGACTTCAACATTTTAATTTATTATCTTCATGTATTATAACTGTTATTTAAATTACATAATTTACGGGGCCTCATAGCTTACCAGTTATCTTTTACTGATTGTTTTTACAAGAAAAGGGAAAGGAAAAGTGGAAGAAGTTTGATATGCAAGTATTTAAGTTTTATGTAAATGTTTATTTAAATGTTGTAATCTACTCTTAAGGTTAGTAAAGAAGTTTTAATGTTGTTTTACTTTGAATTGTTTTGGCCTTTCTCTGATGGCGCATATCCAATGAAGACACACGATATAGATGGGAGATTTTCCAAAAATTTTGAGATGATTATAATTAGCTGGTTTTTAGTATAGGATGTGATATGGGTTATTACGTTTTAGGGAGCGAGTGGGTAACCGATTTATGAGGTAGGCAGAGGTGAGCAGAGCATCGACCTAGAGAGACTGAGGGAGGTGAGCTTCGATAAGTAGATTGCGAACGGTCTCAAGAATGTGATGGTGCTTTGTTTCGGCGATGCCATTCTAAGAAGGCGTATAGGGACAGACATACTGGTGAATAATTCCCAATTGTCTAAAAAGAGTTTGAAATTTATGGTTAATGAATTCGCCATCGCCGTCAGAGAAATTTTTTTTTTGATATTGGTATTAAATTGCAGAGTAATCATGTTATTGAATTCAATGAATTTGGAGAACACTTCGGACTTATTAAACAAAGGGTATACCCAACAAAATTTAGAACAATCATCGATGAATGAAACTTAGTATTTGTAGCCTTGTGTGGAGGTAGTAGGGGAAGGACCTCATACATCCGAATGAACTAAATTAAATGGGTTAGAGCTAGAATTTTAGAATGAATGAATGGTAACTGATGGCTTTTGGCCAATCTACAAGCGTTACAATGAGTACTATGCAGATTATTACATAAAGACAAAATGTGTTTTTGTAGTTCTTGAATGGTGATGGAAGTTGGATGGCGGAGACGTTTGTGTCAGAGGTTAAGCAGAAGGACGAGCGAATGGGGTATAAGCCTTCAAAACATGGACCCTTGAGTAGCAAGCGACCTATCATCGAATCCTGGATTTGAAAGCCATTAGCATAAAATTTGACGGTGCAATTGTTGGCAGCGGTAAGACGGTGGATGGATATGAGATTAAACGAAAGGTTGGGGACATGAAAAAGATGTTGAAGATGTAGATCACCTGTAGGGGTAGGGAGTATACCTTTCTCGGAGTGTTGAATGGGTAATTGATGCCATTACCTAGCATTATCTGATGGGCTATGGCGTAAGGTTTAATGGATTCAAGTTGCGATGAATTAGACAAAAAAAAAAAAAGTTGCGATGAATTAGATGTGAGATGGCTGGTGGCACTGCTGTCAAGGAACCAATTCGTCGAGGCGGTGGATTCAGATGGGGTAAACAAAGCAATTTTATTTATTTCTTCAGTGTTTGAGTGATTGTGGCGATACCAGTATTTAAAGGCTGAGTGACCAACTTTATAACAAATTTGACATGTTATGGAACCAATTGTCATTTTATCTGTGTGAGCTTGAGATGACCGAGTGGAGAACAGAGATCGATCGTGACTCGGGGGGTGTCGACCATGGCTACGTCCATGATGAGTAGCGAGGGTGATAACAGGATCTAAGATATGAAGATTCTGAAGTTCTTTGGTGGCTTCTTATGCAAGATTTTGCTCACATAACAACGTGTACAGGTCTTCAAGAGTTAGAGATTGTAGGTTTGTGCGAATAGCTATTTTAAAGGCCTGATATTGAGCGGGAAGGCTGTTAATGGTATAGAGAATCACATCTGCGGGATCAAGAGGGGATCCAGTTGTGGTGATTGCATCCACTTTGGAATTGATTGCAAGAAGGTATTGGGACATGGTTTGATTCTTCATGGATAGATGATGAAGTTCATTGCGTAGCTGAATGGAGCGAGAACGAGTGGAAGATTGGAGGCGACGAGCTATGGTGTCCCAGATGTCCGTACAGTGATCGAGGGATAGAACATAAGGAAGAATGCTTGGGCATATGACAGAGTAATGTGCAACGACCAGATTTTGGTCAAGAAGTGTCCAGGTTTGGTAGGAAAGAGTGGTTGAGGACGATGGGGTGTGGGGGGAGGGACAAGTGCAACTACCATCAAGAAAATCTTCGAATCCGTTTGCTATGAACAACTTGAAGAGTTGAGAACGCCAGATCGGATAGTTATCGGCGGTAAGAGTGAGGGAAATGATTCCTTTGAAGTTGCTCATAAGAAATTTGAGCTAATGTGGGATGGGTTGAGAGTTGAATGGTGTACTAGAGCTTTGTCTAGAATCGGATGTAGCAATGATAGGCGAAGATGATGTTGCCATACGGATCCGTCAAGAACGCGGGAAAGAAGGGCCACCGAAGGACCCACTCTGATACCATGAAAACCTCACCGTAACCATGTATGCAAGAACAAGAAAGAAATGCAGAGAGGAAAGAAGAAGAATAAAGCTAAATGCATAAAGTTTTCGTATATCATAAAATGAGAAGTACAAGGTGTATAAATAGACTTAGAAGAGTGACAATACAAAAGTTCAACAAATCGCGAATGGACAAGTGTCATCTTGGTAACGAAAAGGTGAGAGATGACGTGTCTTAACAATTACATCCCCTTAGTATTATTTTTGGATCTATTTGGAGTAAATTTGTTGTTTTTAATATTGTTGTGTGTTGTTTTGATCATCAAATCCTATCACACTACTGAGGGCATCAATAAGTGAGTGGAAATGAAACTCATTAATAACATCATGGTGATGGTGGCATCAGCCTTGAACGTCATTAGCAGAATTCCCCTTGCAGAATGGAAGCATAGAAGAGGAAAAATAGCCATGGGAAAGGAAGATTGAAAGCTAAACAAAAAATGACTGAACAGCCATTCGAGAATCTTTTGGCTTATTTGTAACAAATATCCTATCCTCTAGTGGTGATATTTATCCTTTATGAGCATGTATATGGAGTCCCAAAAATTGAAGTAAATGCTTTGTTTTTAAGGTTATTTGCAGTGCATGGACTCCAAGATATGCAATAGAGCTAAACAAATTAAGCCAAAAAATGTAAGCCTATAAATTAAAGTCGCATGATTCACTTCAAATATTTAAATACAAGGTCATCAGATGATTTGAGAAACCTGCATTTTCCAAGACAGTTCTTGACCAATTTGTAATAGTATAAAGAGCAAGTACAATGGCTCCAGCAGGATCAATCCACCAATAAAATTTATCACCAAGAATAGCAGCAGCCAAACCCACAACGTTAGTAACCACATCAAAATAGTGATCCTGTATAATTATTTATGAAAGTTTTAGAACAACCTATGCAAGATAACCAACTTGCAGAAACACTATGATAAATATTTGGCAAACCTTTGCATAGGCCCGGACAATCTTGTTTCCAGATGTTCTACAATAAAGCCATAAAGCAAGTTTTACCACAGTAGCAGAAAGCATGATTGAATACAGCCAAATCAATTGCACAAACGACATTTTTTCAGAAGGCTTATTTTCTATCAATTTTTCCAGAGCCTGAACAAGAACTTGGAATCCTAAACGAAAGAAAGAACATACTGTTAATTTAGCATTACCAAGTTATGCAAGACTAATGATAATGAATTTCAAAAATAAGACAGAGATTCAGTTTATTGTTAATCATCTCTAAGATTTCATAAGGGTAACAAATGATGACACAAATGTAGAATTAAGAGGGTAAGGCACAGATAACAAATAAATCAAACAGAAAACCATGATAAATGCTAAAATATACAAGGCTTTGAATTGAACCATAAAAGAGGAAAGTATACATGCTCTGTACATGTTAAGATAATATAAACTAATTTTGTTCACAATTAAACTGTAGGGATGAATTATTTTTTAACAAGGTTTTTAACTAAAATGACCGGGCAAACATTTGAGAAAATAGCTCTACAGTCAATATTTGTTTGCACTAAACTGAATACACTATTCTATTCTAGGCATTGTTCCAGAAAGCAATAAAAATTTGGAGGCCACAGAATCGTCAGCTTAGATTCTGACTTCATGCAAATGACCGGGCAAACATGTAATCAATGAAGCATCAATGAAATAATCAATGCCACCAACTTCAATAACTTGATCAATCATCTTCATGCTGAGATCCTAAAAGACATGAAGAAGGATAAAATATTACCGTGTAGTTGTGAGCCTTAGTATGGCAAGTCATAAACATAAAGCTGA
Organism: Dendrobium catenatum; assembly: GCF_001605985.2. Classification (NCBI taxonomy): domain Eukaryota; kingdom Viridiplantae; phylum Streptophyta; class Magnoliopsida; order Asparagales; family Orchidaceae; genus Dendrobium; species Dendrobium catenatum. The sequence goes on from NW_021318645.1 coordinate 61,212, forward strand.
TGAGAAATTGTGTGATATATAAAATATTTTATATTGTTAAAGTGGAGGATAAATAGGTCCTCTTTCAAAGACCATTGAAAGAGAGTCACTAGCACCAATAACAAGGGAAGTGAGTTCATAATTGATGAACATAATTGTTTGTAACATGTCATATGTAAAGAAGCACCAGGATCCAAAATCCTAGACATTACAGAATGAGTTAGTGCAACCGTGCTAAAGTAGGAAACAACATGAGAGGCGAAAATGGGAATTTGTGAGAGTTGTAGAACGTAGTCATAGTCATCTTTGGAATTTATAACAAAACTTGAGGAGCTGCCAGTGGAGTCGATAAGAAAGGTCCAATGCTAGAGACATGCTGAGCTATGGGTGGTTAGCCAAAAATTTTCCAATAATAGTTAAACTATTGAGTTATCCTCTAACAGTGCTAAGAGGGTGAAAAAGTATTGCAACTGCAACTATTTTTTCCTTGGACACAACATCAATGAGAGCTAAGCAGTATGATCATGATCAAAAGATGGTGGAGCAAGTAACTCAGTGACTTGGATGACCTAGTGCAATGCAATGGAAATGTCAGGGAATTCAAGTTTACCATCAATTGAGCTTAAACATAGTGGAGGGATGAATGAAGTTTGAAGAGGAACTTGGAAACAGGACTTTTTGTTCTTTTTGCACTAAGCTATTTCATCTTCGTGTTATGGGCGTTATTGAATAAGCTTATCCAAGTTTCCTTTTAAGTTTTTGTAGTTATTCTGAATAGATTTTTCATCCTTTTGCAGAGTGAATAGTTTATGGAAGAGAGTATATCCATGAAATACGTTGTTTTGACAATATTTAGAATTGAGGAAGTCCCATATTTCGTTGGAAATATCTTGAAATATGATAGTAGATGCAATAGTGGGTTCACTGTTATTGTGCATACATTTGAGAACAACATAGTCATAAACATTGAGCCCGGTGATAATGTTTGCCCGGTCATTTGAGAACAACATAGTCATAAAATAACTTCCTAAAGTCCAGCATTCATGTACGAAAAATATTAATTTATTTTATCCTTATTGAGCCTTTTTGTCATAATGTTATAACTTTGGCGCTATATGTATTGGGTCATTTCTTATGTCATAGTCTATAAAAGGATTTTATGTTTTTAAGATTGGTGGTAGCATTGGGTCATTTCTTAAGTCATGGCCCCTCAAGAGATTTTTTGGTATTAGGATGGGTGGTAGATAAGATAATGGTGGTAGGTGTGATAATGATGGTAGGTGTAGTAATGACATTAGGTGTGATATAATGGTAGGTAAAGGTTTGGTGATAGGCTCAAATTTGGAGGTAGATTTGTATATTTGGGAATCTCACACTTATTCCTATAAATAGAGTCTCCTAAAATGTTAAGCATTTGGCTATTAAATGAAAAAAAAATATCAATTTTTTTACTCTTCTAGTGTACTTCTCCCCCAAATAAAGGACTACTTGAATGTGTTCCTTAGAGAAAGGCTTCTAAGGAAGGGGTGATGCTAGCGATGGTGGACTATTCATAGAAGTTGATTCAACTTATCCTTGCTTTATCATTGATTATTTTAAATCCATCGCAGATTAGATCATCAATAGCTTATCATTTATTATTGGTTTTATAAGAAATTAGACACCTGATGCGGTTAATATAACAATAGCTTGAATCATCTTACCCTCCTAAAATTCTTATTATTGAATTTGTGCTCAATAGTAGTTGTATGTTTATCATTATTCACAAGTAAGTAATTTAAAAATTAACAATGTAATCATCTAATTGCATTCTTCTCTTAATAGGTTACATTTGTCCTACATTTATAATTAAAAAAATTATAGAAAGAAAAGGAGAGAAAGAGAGCTTCTTTTTTTTTAAATAAGAAAATGAATTTTCTTTAAATAAAAACTCAAAAAAAAAGCCTAAAATATCCTCCTCACTCCCTCATACTCTCATAACCGCCCCCACTCTCATCTCAAGATCAAACTCACTTCTCCCTCTCCCTCACACGACTCCAAGCCGCCCCTCACGCCTCTCTTGCGATTCTCCAAGCCGCCGGCCTCCCTCCTCCCTCCAAGCAAGGTAACTTCTCTTCCTCTTCCTCTTCTTCTTCTCCATTCTTCTTCCTCCATTCTCTTCTTCTTCCTTCCTTCTTCTTCTTCTTCTCCATTTTCTTACTTCCCTCTTCATCCCTCCATATTTCCTCTCATTTTCTTCCATTTTCCTCCTCTCCCCTCTTCTCCTTCCTCTCCTTCATCTTCTTCTTCTTCCTCCAACCTCTCTTTCTCCAAACTTACAAAACCCTAAACCCTATTTTTTTATATCTCCACATCCATCCCATAAACCACCCACCACCCTTCACAAAAATATTTTCCTACACCTTCTACACCCTCTCAATAAAAAAAATCCACCATCCCTCATTTTCTCTCTCTAGAACGAGAAAGAAATTTCTTCATGAATGACTCCCTTTCCATCCCAAGCATCTCTTCTCTCCACCATGCCTCCAAATTCCCTTCCTAGAGAGAGAAAAAAATTACACTCTCTCTCTTTCTCTCTCCAAAATTGAAAAGAGAGTGCTTTTCTCGCTTTAAACCTCTCCACCCACTTCCTACACCTCCTACGCCCTTTCCACAAAAAATCCTTTCTTTCCCTCTCCTTCCCTCTCTTTATCTCTCTAGAAAGAGAGCTCTCTCTCTCTCTTTCTCTCTAGCCTTTATTTTCAAATAAAAAATGGCATATTTGATTAATTTTATTGCACAAATAATAATAAAAAAAATTAAATTGTGCATCGCAGGTTTCTCACCGTTGCCGCCATTCGTTGTCGCCGCTTCGATTACTGCACACCCAAGGTAAAAAGCCCGACACTAGCATTTTATATTTCTATGCATGAAATAAGTACTCGTGATCGCTTTTGTTAGCAAGCGAGGAAACGTAAGTACCCGTGACCGCTCTTTTCAGCGAGTGGGGAAATTCGTATGCATGAAACATAAGTACCCGTAACCGCTCTTATCAGCGAGCAGGGAAATTCGTTATTTGTAAAAGAATTGATTAATTAAGTACCCGTCACTGCTTTTAGGCGGGGAAAATGCTGTGATTTAGACATGTATTTAAAGACCCTGTGACTGCTTTTGTTAGCGAGCGAGGAATGAGACTGCGGTCGCGGTGTTATTTGACACTTACCGTGACTGCCTTTCTTGGTAGGCGGGAAGACACACTTTGATGCAGCCCCCTACGCAGGGTTGACGTTGGAGTGCTGCCGAATTTTTCAACAAGAACCCATGACTTAGAAAATTTCAGAAAGATTTAAATTCACCTAAAATTCTAAGTCAATAAAAAAATAAAACACACGACACCCTAGGCTCCCGACACTAGAAAACAAATATAAAAGAAATACAAATCAATGTGAAATGCAACATACAGTGAGTCTTCAAGAGACTTAGTTGTTCACCGACACGTAAGAATCAAACATCTTCCTCCTAGCGCCTTTGTACACACTTAAGTTCCTCACCAAAGCTCCTTACATAAATGGGATGGAAAGAAATGAATTGAAACTCCACCTTATTTATAACATTGAACTTGAATTATTCGCGGGCCCGACCAGCCTAGGATCCCTTGTTACAAGACATGGAAGATACACATGTGGGCCCCACCAGCCTAGGATCCCCTTGCTATAAGATAGGGAAGGTACACATGCGAGCCCCACCTGCTTGGAATCCTAAGATGCTGTTTTGAGGCTTTAGCCTTAGATTCCTATAAGAGTATTCACCAGCAAATGAAATACGAACGTAAGTACACCCGGATATAGTTGGTAGTTATGTTAAAAGGGGGGGGGGTAAAAGTAAAAGTAAAAAAGTTACTTTTCCAACAAAATACTTTTGTTTTCACTGTAAACACGTAGGAGTCCCCGCACATCCCCGGTAATTTTCTGGTTGAACCCTTTGTAAGAAGTTTAAAAAAATGTGTCTATCACATTGCAAGTCATGGGTGCTCTAAATAGCTTGCATGCCAGCTGTTAAAGTTAGGCAGCTCGTACAGCCCGTAAACATGTCTTCAAAAAGAAACAAAATAGCACACTCCTATGTGTCACGGGTTGTACGACTCCTAATTAAAGTATGCACATCACGCCAAATCATTGAAAAAGTATGTCGCCTACGAGCAGAAGAATTTAATAGGTGACATGTGACGAACTCAAACATACAAGATACAACAAGCAATAAATATAAATGTCTGCGGGGTTGTAGGAGACCTGTCATGTGTGCAAAATGTCATCTATGCACAAAAAATTTAGGAGTACAACGAATGTAAGCACTTACGATCTGTCAAGGAAAACTCGTCATACACCCAATGTATTGATCACAAGCAAAATGTCAAATAACTATGACGAATGCAAATATTACGAATTGTCGTAAGGGACCCGTCATGTCCTCAGAGTGCTACCCTCAAATAAATAAAGAAGACCTTCAACAAGGGCAAGCTCCTATGAGCCAAAAGCAGAAGATTCGTTAGTGCACTACAATCCACCTGCAGAAAACAAGTAGTGCACGACAGTCTACCTGTACAAAGCAGCAAACAACTCTATTCAGAAGCTGCTACGCTACGCCACCGGATCCGCAACGTCCAGAATGTTCCGCCGGAAAATCCAACGGTAATCGCATGTTTTCCCGTAGTGCATGAGTTAATATCATGTACCCTAGAATATCATACGCATTCCCTTATTCTATCTATGGAACATTCTCCATTAAATAAGACAGTAGTAAAATATTCCACTCCATAAACAACTATGACATAGGAGAAATTGCACTGTGAAATCCACTTCCTAGTATCTCATGTCAAATAAATAATGATGGAACTGGTATTACTTTAATACAAAAGAAACTCCACATTTGAAGTAGAGAAAAATTAAAAAGTAGCATAAGGAAAATGTTTTTTTAATGATAAAGATAGCAACAAGGTCCTGAACCAACTACTTGAAGCTTAGGCTTGTTCATTCAAAATTTAAATACAAAATAGTTACAGGGATGTGGTCAAGGAAGGCCAGAACACACAAGGTTTCAATCGTAATTGATTTTATAATCCAGAACTCTTCTTAACCAAAAGGCATAGACATGCAGATAATGTGATTGAAGACTTTGTCAACAGTGCTTCGACGAGAGTGCAAGGCCAGCTCAGATAAGAGTAAGTAATGCTGAATAGGTTAGGGGAATAACGCTGGGGGTTGGTGCTATAAAAGTAAAGGGTAACAATTGCATACAATGGTAAAGCATAAAGATCAGAGAGAAGAGCCAATTATCTCATCAAGTTTTTCATGAACAAAATAAGCTAGGCATGTTTAAACAAAATTAGCCAAAATAACCATGGATGAAGAGTTGGCAGGATTGCTGATGTGTGACTATCAATCAACTGTTGATGGCAGTGATTAGGCATGAATAAACAATCATTAATACAAAATTTTCTATTCCATTTACGAAGCGAAAGTGATGAGGGGATGTCTTCTTGACTGCTTATAACCAATGCTACGTTGCAAGGTAGAGGTGGGAACAGTTTTTAATCAAACTAAGCTTTGCAATGAAAAGCAAAGCAATTAAAATTATTGATACTGTCTTCCATATTCAAACCCTTAAGATTGAAGTTACCAAATCCCAGTTAAAAAGTTTCAGAAGTATCAACAATAACTGAAGTGGGGAACTAAAAAAGAACCAACACATAAGCAGGGATTACCTAGAGTAGCCATTACAGCAGCAAAAACAATGATGCCAACAGGTTGCACTCTCAACTTGCCAATTGGAAACTGGTAAATGTTCACCTTTTTCATATACATATGAGTAAACCATAGAATACCACCAGCCATAAGGTCTAATAACGAATCAAGAGTCGAAGCAGCAATGGCTATTGATCCACTTCTTATTGTAGCATAAACCTGCGGTTTCCATTAAAATTATTCCATAACTTAATCAACACACTACCACGATAACAACTTTTATAAATAACAGAATGCTAAATAGTTATAATTTTTGGTAGGATTGGAACCCCTTTCCTTTCCCCAGTTGAAGGTGAGGGAAACTAAGCCGAAGCCGAATGTTACGGATCTATTGTTCATAATAACAATTGAAACTATAATACCTTAATTAATTCAGTGCTAATAGAATAATATTAGCATAATTTGATAACTTCATAGCAAATTCTTGTCCATAATAACAATGGAACTATGATACCTTCAGTGCTAATAGAACAATATTAGCATAATTTGATATCTTCATGGCAAATTCACTGCGGGCTAACTCCGCCTTCTGTTCTTCATCAGTGAAGGAATCAGGTTCGTTCAAAGCATCGACTTCCTCGAATGATCTCAGAGTATCGAACTGCCTATTATAGTATTCTTTCTCTCCTAAACAAATCCAACAACAGATCATAAAGTGCGAAAAAGATACAAGAATAAGAAGCGCCATTTTCAAGATACTAAAACAATAGCTATACCTTTCTTCAATCCTTCAACGCGAGATGTGATGAAATGGTAAGGCTTCTCAGGATCGACACCTGCCCTTACCTTCTCAGGGAGTCTCCAGAGAAACTCCCTTCTCAGAGAGGTCACCGAGTTCCTCAACCGAACCATCCCTTCCACCACCGCTGATGGTGACGGCGGCGAGAGCGGTACGGCATCTTTAAGCAACGCAGTCCGCAGCTCGTCACCTCCTCTTTCCTCCATTCCCAAACCCTATCAACCTAAGATCCACAGGTGGAGGATAACTGAAGAAGATTTTTTCCTCTATGGACCCTTTCTGTATCAAGAAGGTTTTTTCCCAGCATAGTTGACGGTTTTCTGGTGCACCAGGTTTCTAGATTTTTTTCTTGGTCATTTATAGTTTATACGAAACGGGTGATAAATAAATTCCATTTTATATTACTGGAGAAGTAGCATGAAAAAATATTTATTATATAAAAATCGCATTAAAATATCATTTATATATATAGTTTTTTGTTTTTGGGGTACATAATCATTTATATTAATATTTAAAGTAAAATATAAATTTTTTTATATATACATTTTTATATGAATTAGGGACTATTTATTTGCTGAAAAAATATATAAACAAACTTGAATTATATAATTGTATATTATAAATACATGAAATATTTTTTTTATATTAGGCAGTGGCCAATAGCCAAATATATTGAAAATGAACTCAATAGAGAATTTCAAATACATTGAAATTTCACTCTCCATTTAATTTTATTCTAATAAAATACTAAAAATTTAAAATTCTTGTATTTAATTTTCCTTACAATTCATTTCAACCAGACAGCTCCTAAACACTTAAGATCTGTTTGGGATGATAAATTATTCTGTGCAGAGACCGGATGCAGAACGTCATCCGTTGATCAATCAAAATCCGCCACCTCCGCAATACCGAGCAAGAGGTGACGTGGCGTATTCTAGTTGGTGTACGAACGATGTTCGGCGTCTGCACAAAATAATTAATCATTTTGGACGGCTTTCTCGTTGGCTTATTTTTAAATAGTAACTATAATTTCATTTGACTACATTTTTTTGCTAATTTCTAACTAATTTTTAGAAACTTTTGTGATGAAAAAATGATACAATAATTTCACAATTAATTTTATAAAAAATTGCTGTCATCCCCAACAAACTTTTAGTCAGCAATAAAATATTTGTTATGAGCTCTTCTAAAGGTTCATTTGCCAGGTTGAAGTTAGAAATAATAATTTAAAATAAAATTATTATTTAGTTAAACGTAACGTTGATTTCAAATATAAATAAATGATATTTTTAAAAATTATCTCAAAATGGTAATTTTAATTTCCCACACTAAAGGCTTGTTTTGGATGACTTTTTATTGCTTCTTAAAACAGTTTTCTTTTTAAAAATAAAAATTTGTACTGAAAAATTACTTTAAAAAATAGTAAAAAAATCATTTCAAATGAAGCCTTAATCAATAAAATTCAGTGGCGGAGCCAAAAATTTTATTTAGGCAGGGGGCCTAAATTAAACACTACATGAAAATCACCAATTACCGGCACAATTTTCCGGCGGTTTTCCGATGGTCAAATTTCCAGCGGTTTGTTATCTCTTCTGGAATGTTAGAATACATTAAAATTGTTTCATTTGTCGTCCCATTATTAGAGCCAATAGGAGCTGTAAGATCAAAATTAAGAATACAAATAACCTGATGAGAGAGGAACGAAAGAAAAAAACTAAAGTCGTGCTCAATATTGCATGTTAAATCATAGATTTTTTAAGCCTTTTTTTTATCGAAATAAAGCTAATTTTCTTATGTAAATTAATATTCCACACTTAAATTTGCTTTAAAATGAGTGCAATACATAAAAAATTCAATTAAAATGTATATTACACATAACTCAAACTAAATACAATACTTTTAAGATCCATTTTGATAAAAAAAAATTGATCAAGAAATTATGTAACTATCTTACTTTTCTTATAAAAAAATTACTTTAATCTTTTATATCACCTGCAGCCAAGAAAAAAATATATCAATTATTTTATTATTAGAAAAATATATTCAAAAATTCTATTCCGACCAAAGTATAATATCTATATTTATATTTTGTCATCTAGTAGGGAAGACGGTCCACTTCAGTTTTCTTCATTTATCGTAAGCGACATTGATCCTTTGTCAGTTTCTTTGCTGTGACGGGAATTTTTATGGCGTTCTCCCATCTGGCGTAGAGCTACATCAGATAGCCTATGATATGTTGCCACGTGTTCTTACTCTTGACCGCGCGGCCCGACGACCCGACCCGTAACGGACCTGGGAGTTTGCGTAGCTCGGTATTACTAGGTATTGGTCGATTTTGCTCGACAAAAATGAAAAATACTATTCTATGAAGACCAATACTGAGAAATACCGAGCAATACCGAGTTCTTTTAGGTATTACTCGGTATTGCTCGATATTGCTCGTTATTGGTCTTCATAGAGCGATATTTCTTGTTATTGTCAAGCAATACCGAGTAATACGTACTAGCAATACCGAGCAAATACCGAGCAATACGCGAACATAGTAATCCTGGAGTCGGTCCGAGTCGGGACGTCGGGCCGCGCGGTAAAAAGTAAGTGCACGTGACGACATATCATAGGCTACCTGATGTAGCTCTACGTCAGGTGGGAGGACGCAATAAAAATTCCTGTGACGGACCATTGTGGAGTTGTAGTTTTTTTTTTAAGGTAAATTCTGGCCGATTTATATACACGTCACATATACAAGATTCAAATCTAAAATTTTTTAGTTAGTAACCTAAGATCTCAACCAACATACCGAAATGATGAACTACGTAGATCTCTTCCTTCAAGAGCTACTCAAGCATACAAGATTTTTTTTTTTTTTCAGTTTTCATTATAATATTGATTAGGTCATTTTTATAAAGATGTAACACAAAATTAGATAAAGTATTGAAGAGTATGTTTCCATACTTATTAAAATATCTATGCAAGCTATGTTTATATCTTAATCAAAGCATAATCTAATATGGTCCAAGATATCAAAGACCATATTAGATATTAATTGATACCATTTTTCAACATGGTTCGATGAATAATATATGATCATGCTTTAACTAAGTAGATGTTTTAAATTGGGCTTCTTTTGAGATGGTTTTTTACTGCTTCTTAAAGCAGTTTTTTAGTATAAAAATTATAACCTTTATACTAGAAAGTTGTTTTAAGAAGTAGTAAGAAAGTTGTTCCAAACGAAACCTCTAAATAAGCTACAAATATGTTTTCATGCAGTTTGAGTATATTCAACCTTGTTCATCAGTGTTCAAACCTACGTGAATATGATTCCATTAATTTTTATATCTGCTTAAACAACAATGAAATTACACGCATAAGAAGTAATTTTTAAAGGCAAATTGAGCACAATTTCTCCAACAGAAAAACAAAGCAAGGGATTGAAGATACTTAGAAATATTTTCCTTAACAATTTTGTTGATCTTATATGTAAAATGAAGGATATTAATATGAGAGTTTAATTTGAAATTGGGGATGATATATAGGTTTAGCGAAGCACCAACATTCACTTTAATTGGGCTACTTACGGTTGATTATCTTGATTTTTTTTTCTTAGAAGATTTTTCTTTAGACATTATTCATCGAACTCCTATATGTGTCACAATTATCTCTTTGCGCAAATGAGGTTAATGTACTAGCAAGTTCGTCATCTTACATTATACCTGAAAAATGGATGATAAATGGACAGCCCTTCGTACGAGTGAAAGTTGACGAACTTGTTAATATATTGATAAAAGAAAGGGCATGATCTCCTATCTATCTTAGAGAGTCGTATTTGATGTATTGATTTGTATATATAAATTTTGTTTGTGCGGGCCACATTGTAATTGATCATGAGAATAAGGGTGATGACTTTGTATATTGAAATATATTGCAATCATGCATATCATTTCTTATAGTGTGTGCATTAGGTTCTTTGGTAGGTTTCTTATAACATATTGAGCTACAAGCTTACCCTATTATATTTGCATATATTTTGATTTATAGGAAATAGTAAGGAGCATGAAGAGTAAAGTGTGCTCTAGAGTTAAGTTATGCTTATATATATTAATGGTATTGATGTAAATATTCTCTTGTGAAACTATAATGTTAAATATACTTTCATTTATGAAGCAAAATGTTTGTGATTATGAGCCTTAAGTGATTGGAGGGGCAAAATTAACTTATGCAAAGATAGATTTAATAATTTATTTATGTTATCATGATATAGCATGAATATTAATGACTCCATATATGTTATGGATTATTGCGGTAATATTGATTAAAATTTTTCCCAATATAAATCCTGGATTATGGGGAATTTATTATGAATAATTATGAAATTTTTGTAAATAAAAGTTAGGATCAAATTCTCCTGATGTGTCATATATCTACTTGATAAGATTCATTATTACACATGAATGGTAGGTTGGGGCATGACATGAAAGATTGACATACGAACAATAAGTGAGGAGAATTTAATTCAAGGATTTAAATTAATGCCAGAACTATAGCTCGATTAATGGAGGTTGACTGGTCTTAAGTTAACTTTGCAATACATATTACAATAAAATTGATAAATCGCAAAAAATTATCTTGATTGGGCACAGATCTTGATGCACTTCGAAATTGGAAACTTCCAAAATTAAAATTGTGACCATCCAAATTTTGATTTCTTCAGACTTATAATCAAATTGAACGTTTTGATGAGAAGAACTCAACGACACCAAAATTTGTTCAATCTGAGCCCAAATGGGCCCAAATCAAGGGACCTAAGCATATTTGAAAGCTTGAAAGTATTAATTGGATAACCATATAATCTCCAAATCTGATATGCTTATAGTCGAATCAAGCGGCTCGATGAGACAAATCCAACATGCTCAAGATCACTTAATTCTGACATCATTAAGGTACTTAATGTTTCAAGAACACTCTATGATCGAATAAAGCAATAAGGACCGTCTGATGGAGCACTCATAATTTGCTCTAGATTTTGTTCATATTTATGAAGCATGACACTCCTAAAAATCTATATATATGCTCTCATTCTTCACATTAGTGAAGAAGTTAGAGGAAGAGCTTTCTTGCAATTTTCAGTCATCGTTGCCGCCACTGATGACAAATAATTATTATCGCCGACAACCACGATCTCCAAAATGTTAATAAGATTTTACCTTCATGTTGGGTATAATTATCCACCTCTAGATATCTACTTTCTATAATCTCTACTAGGAAAATCAAGCATTAATTGTTCCTCTACGAACACTTGATTTTTGTACTCTCCATCTTCTTCTACAATGAAGAAAGGAGGATCTCTGTATCACTTACAACATAGTAGATTTTGCAACTGGGTCAAGTCCAATGATTTTTTCTTTTTTTGGATTTTCCACTTAATTTTTTTTCCTGGTCTTACTACTCTTATCTGTGTGTGCTAAATTTTGTACAACACTAAAACATAAAAAACACTGTATCGACTCAAATTCTCTAGCGTATATATATATATGATCGAACATAGCATGTCATATTGCAAACAATAATAAGATATGATTAATTGGGAGAGCTCCATACAAACTATAATGCAAGATGAAAATTAAAGTGTAGTAGTTAAACAAAGATAAAGAGTGTTAGAGCACAATATTGTTGAAGTGTTTTTACTTCTGATTCGTTGACATAGTTTGCAACTCTAGTAACCCAACTGATGAGTGGTCGAACTTTAATGCATATTAGTCATAAAGAAGAAGCAGGTAAATATCTTTAAGTTAATTAAGGCTTCATTTGGGACGGCTTTTTTATTACTTTTTAAAGCATATTTTTATTATAAAAATTTCTTAAATTAAAAATTTTTGTGCTAAAAGATCATTTTAGAAAGCATAAGAAAGCTATCCCAAATGAAGCCTAGGAGTATAACACCACCACTATTTAAGGAAGAATTTAAACCTTAGATAGTAGAAGATTGATACTCAAAATTGAGAAAAAATTTTAATACACTTAAAGAAACATTGTTATAGTTTCTTAACAGGCTTAAAGGAATATAATATGAGGCAACCATTAATATCTTCAAAGATCATCAAATTTGTTGTTTTGGCAGAAAAAGGAACATTAAATAAAATGAATGGAGCATCAAAGAAGGAAAGTAGAGAGTCATTTAGAGGCAAATATACTAATACATCTTAGTATAAACAATAACAACAAACTCCTAGAGATTCAACACAAAAATAGATTTCGTTAAATGTTTCTTTCTTCTTCTGTTGTTGACACGTTTGGTCTTTCTTCTCTGGTCGTTCCGTCTGGATGGCAGTCCATCGGGTGGACGATCTGGGCTTTTTGGTTAGTTCGTTTAAATCTAAGTCTTTTGTTGAGGCACTCGCTGGTTCTTCTTCCTCGGAGAGTTTTCCTGATCTCCGGCAAGGATCATTTCGAGGTTTACCGTCCTTGTGGATTTCTGAAGCTAAAATTTGTGCGCTTTCTTTGCCTTTTCAATTTGCATTAGTTGGTTTTTTTCCCACAAAATGCCCTTCTCTGGATGCCATTCGGAATTTTTTTTTTCCTTCAAACTCAAAGCGGAGTTTTCGGTCACGTTTCTGGATCAATCGCATGTCTTAATTAAATTGTCAAATGAGCTTGATTACAACCGTGTTTTTTGTCATCGTTCGTATATGGTGAATAATTGTTTTATGAAAATCATGAAGTGGTCGCCTCTTCTGGACATTGGCTGTGAATCGCCGGTCATTCCAATTTGGGTTTCTTTTCCTAAATTGAGACCTCATCTCTTTACTCCCCGAATCATGCATGCTCTAGGTTCATTGTTTGGTAACCCTTTGAAGGTAGTCTCGGCTACTTCGGTTGGTTCTCGACCCTCTCTCACGCGAGTTTTAGTCGAATTGGATATGACTAAGGTCTATCCGAAACAGATATGGCTGGGTCCTGAGGCATCTGGGTATATCCAAAATGTTCAATTTGAATATTTTCCTGATTTTTGTGAGTCTTGCAAGTGTTTGGGGCATCTTAAAAGTCATTTGAGCCCCCTCTGCGATGCATTGTTTGAACTCGAATCTTCCCCCCGCTGAGATTGTTAAGCCTCCTGTTGTTGGCGTTGTTGAGATCCAAGATACTGAGAATAGAAAAATGCTTGAGAATGAGTTGATTTGTAATCGTGTTAGTGTGGTGCCTTCTCTGAATTTGGCCGTTTCGTCCCCTGGTGTGGAGGCCCCGGCGGTTAATGTGGAGGGTGGTACTGTGGTTGATCCTGTTTTGATGAATATAGCTCAGGAGGAGTTATCGGGGTCGATTTCGGTTCATGTAAATTCCGGTTTAATTAGAGAGGATTTTGGAGTGAATGTGTTATCTCCAAATGCGTTGCCATTCTTTCCCCCTGGTGCCGAGCCTGTGAGTAATTGTTTGTTACATATGGAAGGTCAGGTGGCTGTTGATGGGGGTGTTCAAGTTTTAAATGATGCAGATGGTGGTTCTGATGGTTTTGTGGCTGTTGAGGTGGTGCCGGTGGAAAGTGAGAAGGAGGTTTCCGTCTTTGGGTCGAGAAGAAATTATTTCGATTAACAACAGTTTAGTTGTGATCCCTGTTAGTGAGGTTGATACACAAGTAATGGCTAAATGTGTGGGTAATTCCTCTGGTTTGGATATTAGGAATCAGAATAATTGGTTGGTGGATTCGTCGGATGTTGATTCGGATTCGGAGACGTTTGAGTCCGACCATGATTTTGATCTTGTGCGTACTTCAAAGATTGCCACTCGCGAAAAATATTGGGGGAGAGGTCGACGCAAAAGATGAATTTTCTTTTTGTTATTTTGTTTCTCCTCGAGATTTGTCGGCTATTTTGTTCGATTTGTGGCTTCGTGAGGCTAAGAGCAATGATGTGGTCGGGGCTCGCGTCACTGTTGTTTTTTTAATATAATTTCTTTAAAAAAACACAAAATTTGATTTTTATTGATAGAAAATCAAATATGAACAAAGCAATATGCAATGGTCCTCTTTCGAGAGGAAGACCTTCACTCCCAAACCCTAAACCCCGTTAGGATCTCTCATAAAAAGAAAACTAAAACACTCTCAAAACAAATTATGCATACAAACATAACATAAATCTTACTACTTATAGATAATAATAAAAAATAAATTTCGAAACAACCCTCCCCCAATTTCCTTTCAAATCAGTCATCTCTAATTAGAAAATATCTCCAAATTAATCTCCTCTAATTCAACTCCAAATCTACATTTTTAATTATGAAATATATCATAATTAATCCCTTTCTTAATTCCTCTTCTCACATATATAATGATAGGTTTAATAGGGCCCACAAGGAGGGCTGAATTGCCCTCCCTTATCATATACACGCATGAATCACATGATAAGCTAGGTATCAAACTTCTTGTGCGAAAACATGTCAATAAGTTTTGCTGATTTTATGAAGTTTATTGGTGTCTTATAGGCTTCATTTGAAACAACTTTTTTATTGCTTCTAAAACAATTTTTTTAGTACAAAAATTTTTAATTAAGAAAGCTGTCCGAAATAAAAACATAATTTAATACATAAAATCTTGATTGACATGAAAGCATAATAGAAACAGCATGAAACTTTGCAGCCAACCATATAAAGCCCAAAAAATTAATGAAATCCTTTATGCATAGCATTATTCTCACAAATACACTATTGGCATTCATAAATAAACATAAAGTCCCATCCATTTTATACTATTTTTTTCAGTCATCCATTACTTCTGCTTTCTTTTTCCGGCATGAAAATAAATGCGAATACTAGATATTATGTGATAGCTTGAGATTACAATTAATTATAAAAAAATTATTCTCTTTTTCTCTTCTCTGCCAGCAGCTCAAATAAGCTCCCATCAAACAATCCCCTAATGGCTTCTCTCTGTAGCACGCCTCTTTCATCTTTTGCAAGCGAGTAAAGCAACCGCCACTCCGCTGATGCTATGACCCTGCATTTTTTTTTTCAAAAAAAATCCATTGTTAAAAAATAATATTTAATATTTAATACATTATGAATATAGGACATATCCATATAAATCATATATATATATATATATTCCATATAAATATATATATATTTGAAATTAACATTATAATATAAAAATTAATATATAAAAAATTAAACAAATTAAGTAAACATGAGATGAAATATATTTAATGGGCCTTGCCAAATAGAATTTTGATATGCATAACCTTAGGGATAAAATAGGAAAAGAAAAACTTAAAAATTTAAGCTTAAATGACCTGGGGTTTTCATCTTGAGCTCTTCCTATATCCATCCCTACATGTACGTCATAAATGAGGTATTTCAAAATGAATTTTCGGGTCGGGTTTAGGTCCAGTCCAAAATTGACCCGCCTTCAATTAATCCAACTTGAAATTTAACTTATTAGGCAAACTAGACAGGGATTCAAACCCAGACTCGACCCGCTAGGTCACCAGGTTGGCCCAAACAATCGAGGTTTTGGATTGACCTACTCGACCTACTAACCCGGGTTGTGAGCAAAGCAGCAGGCGAGCGAGACTGAGGGCAAGGGGGTGAGTGCAGGTACAAGGTGATCAGTGATGCGAGTGGGCGAGGGCGAGCCGTGTGCGCGAGTGTCGTGTTAGAGCGCAAGTGCGGAGTGCAAGCACGATCTATGGGAGACTCGAGCGTGGCTGCCTGTGTGAGTGTCGGTGTTGTGCGGATGTGCAGGCAACTCAACGGAGCATCGGAACCTGTGCGAGAGCAAGAACATGGGTGGGCAGCCATAACTCAAGTCAAATTCAGGTTAGCGGGTTGATCCGGTCTTGATCCGATTTTTCAAACGGTTCATAAATTGGAACTCGAAACCAACCAATTTGTTAAATGGGTCAACATGAATCCGAATTCTTTATATCAGATTATCAGATCAAGTCAATAATTGATACCCATATTAGATAAGCGTCTTATTTTGCAAATGTTAAACACTGCATATTTTAATATTGCAATATATCAATGCATCATAAATTTAAAAATATCACCAAATAAAAGCACTAATATACACTAATAAGATAACATTATCAATAAAAATTTTCAACCAACCAAACTAAAACGCCTGTAAAAAACAAGCAAAATTAAAAGCCTAAAGCATTATTAGATCCCTACCTTCCAATGAAATCTGTGAGGTTGCGATTAGCTCCAAGCATTGTGTGGAGTTCATCTCCTGTTAGTGCATCTGAATATGTCTTTGCATATTTACTGAAAATTGCATCAAATTTTGCTGGATCAAACCTGCATTAAGAGCACATGAAGGTTGATTTTATTTTTCACAAAATGTAGAGAAAATAATAATAATAAAGTGTAGGGACTAAAAAGAAATTTTACCTTCCTTCTGTATCATATGTTTCAGAGTCACTTCCATGCTTGCATTTATGTATGTTTTTTATGTAGATTGGAAGGAGAGGAGAAGGTATCCACCCCTACATAAAAGAAATAAATGATATCAAAGGATTCAATTGATTTTAAGTACACTAATTAAAATCCTCATGATATAAATGTATAGAAGAAAATTATATTAGAATATTTTGATATAATATGAAGATAAAATAATATAATAGAGTAGATTAATGCTTAAAATTAAAAATATAAATAAAAACAAAAGATAATGCAAAGGATAAATTCAGGGGCATAAATGAGTTAAGCCGACTTGTGGGTCGGCTTGAGCTCGGATCTATCAACGACTCATGAGCCGAGCTCGATGAGCTGATGCGTCAAATTTGAGCCAACCTCGGCATGACTTGTTAGCTTGCATGCCGGCTCGTTTAAAAACTATTAATATAAAATTCATTTAAAATATTTTAGAATTCAAAAGTCCAAATATAAAAATATTAAAATACTCAAAAATTATATCTCATTTTGATATATCAAATGATTATTTATTATTTACTCCTAATTCCTTAGCCTTTTTATTAATTTTTTATAATAATTACTTAAATCATAGTAATTTTCTCCTACTGAAAACATGTTTGCAATCAAAGAGATTAAATATTAAGTTAATTAAACTTTGGAAGAAGATCTTACTGGCTGTGTGCTGTAACCAAGCAAGAAATTAATCAAGAATCCAGCAGTGAGTGATAAGAATACTCCACACCCTATAGCTCGAAAGCCTACAAAAAACAAAGAGGAATACAGAAATTAAAATTAACTTAACCATTCTCTATAAGTGATAAGAATACTCCACACCCTATAGCTCGAAAGCCTACAAAAACAAAGAGGAATACAGAAATTAAAATTAACTTAACCTTTCTCTATAATTCAATAAGCTCATATGATTCCATAATTAAGACAAAACCCATTAGCAGGTTGAAAATAGCTACATGAAGAAACAAAAAAAGGGTCAGAATACATAAATGTTCCAATTGATTTGTAGTGATTCAAGCACAGAGTTTTAAGTAACTCAGTTTTATTTGCTTTTTGAGCTGATAACAAATTATTCCTTAATACCAAGCTCCTCTCTCTCTCTCTCTCTCTCTCTCTCTAGTGGTGCTTATTGCTTTTATATATATATATATATATATAATAGTGATTAAGCAATTATAGAATCAACATAATAAAAAAGGTTAAACTCGAGCTAGATCTAAACTCACTCTTCATTTAGGAAAGCTTTCTTACTGCTTTCTAAAACAACTTTTTAGTACAAAAAAATTTTGAACATGAATTTTTTTACAAAAAAATTGTTTTAGAAAGTAATAGGAAAGTTGTCCCAAACAAAGCCTCAGGTTTTGTTTGGGACGGCTTTCTTCTTGCTTTTTAAAACAACATCTAGTACAAATATTTCTTGAATTTGAATTCGTTTTAAAAAACAGTACAAAAGCTGTCCCAAACGAAGCCTCAATTAGGGAGTAAAACTTAATTTTGGAAAGCAATTATTTAAGTATATCCTGATGCAAATTGTGTCAGAATGGACTTCATGTTCATTAAGGTTTCATTTGGGACGGTTTTTTTATTGTTTATTAAACCAACTTTTTAGTACAAAATTTTAAATTTTTATACTAGAAATACATTTTAAGAAACAGTAAGAAAGCCGTCCCAAACGAAGCATGAATTTGTGCCAAAATTAATGCAGCTCTTTGATATCATTTGTGGCACTAATCTCATTACAAATCCAACAAATATGAAGCTTATTGTAATATAATTCATGTTTGTATATCCTTAAGTAAGTCTTCTTCTATAATTCTTTTTAATGTCAGGTCAAATAATAGGATTAATGTCCTAAAACTATTTTCTATTGAAACAAGTAATTGAACTGAGTGTTTTTGGTATCCATGATTTCCTCCAAATTCTATAATGTTAAGAACTATGGAACATTCAAATAATTATATGAAAATTTTGAGAAAATAAACAAATAAATTTTCCATTAGCCAGAGCTTTAATTTTTATGATAAAAAAATTACCTTGGTATGTCTCCCAAGGATAGATAATCCCATCTTTATTTCTATCAAAAAAAGCTACATGCTGCTGAAGCACACTCAAATTATGGTGATCCCTTCCCTCAGTTCCATTTGGATGGCTCTGATCTACTGCCACTAATGCTCGAGCGAGATCTGCACAAACCATTCAACATAAGTATTGTGATCAGCTTGTGACAAAAATCAAAATTTGCAAATTTATTTTTAGTACAATTGGGGGGATAATTATCAGTTCATGGCTTGTTCATAGTTGTTGGATAGAATCTTATGAGCCTTGATTGTTGTCTATAAATACTTAATCATAAGTAGAATTAGGGCAAGCAAAACATGAACGAAGAAATTGAGCTTTGACTTTTCTCTCTTCTACTCTTGATATCTAATTATCCGTTTCTTCGGAGGTTTTGTTTGGAACAATTTTGGTATTGGTTTTTACAATATCTTTTTAGTATGAAAATTTTTTAAATGTAACAAAAAAAAAATAATTATCAAATGTTATTCCTAATGATTAGGACAACTTTTTTATTGCTTTCTACAGTAATTTTTTTTTAAAAAAAAATTTATAC
The DNA here is from genome assembly GCF_001605985.2 of Dendrobium catenatum. NCBI lineage: Eukaryota > Viridiplantae > Streptophyta > Magnoliopsida > Asparagales > Orchidaceae > Dendrobium > Dendrobium catenatum. The sequence goes on from NW_021318645.1 coordinate 80,737, forward strand.
TTAAAAATTACTTTAGAACTTAAAAAAATTGTCCCAAACAAAACTTAATTCTCCAACTTATTGTTAAGTTTTAAGGTAAGTTCAAAGTTGTCAAATTATGATGTTACCAATTTTTTCTCTAAAGTTCATTGATAGGTAGAGCTGCTAAAATCGGGTCACGTATCGGGTTCGAGTCCAACCCGAAATTGACCCGACAGTACTGTTCAACCCGACCCGAACTGACCCGTTTTTGGAAATGGGTCGGTTTTTCGAACCCAAGCCCGACCCGCTTCGAGTATATTTTATTAATTTTTTATTCAATTCAATTTATTTAAATATAAATCAAATTATGTTAAGATTTACTTCAATTAATTTAAAATAAATTAAGATTAATTTAATTTGGGCAACAATGTTTATAATTTTTTGAAATATTATTTACTTATTTCATAAAAATCCTTTAAAACCCTCTTAAATTAATAAAAAGATGGTCAAATCGGGTTGATTTCGGGTTTTACAAACGGGTCGAAATGTCTAACTCGAACTCGACGCGATTCTGGTTTGGGTTGACCCGAACCCGAAATTTTCTGGTTGGATTTTCGGGTCGGGTCAAATATTGACACCCCTATTGATAGGTTTAGGGGTGCATGTAAAGTGAGCTGAGCGGGCTCTAGCTCGATTCATTTTTGTCTCACAAGCCAAGCTTATCGAGCTCACGAGAGACTGGTGCGGTATGCCGTGGGAAGAACGGCGAGTGTTCACGTAGCAATTGCACATGCTTCCACCTGTGCAAACGAGATAGGGCAAGCCAGGGGATGAATGTCGGGATTCGCCTCATGCTCTCCACTTGTGTTCCTCCATTCCGCCTATCCAATGCTTCAATTCATTCTCTTCGCCTCGTTTGTGCGAACAATGGGCGGAAAACCTAGGCAAGCGGGCGGGAAAATGAAAACCGGGCATGAAATTTACCTAGGCAAGCGGCGCGAAACCGAGCAGCTTGACAAGCTAGTTACAGTTTTGTAAGTCGAGCTTGAGCTCGAGCTCGGCATTTGACTCGCAAGTCGTGCTCAAATATCCCTTGACTCAAGCTCGACAATATTCGTTTACACCCCTAAATAGGGTCACCTTTGATCCATTGACCCCGTGCATGATTCATGTCCCAACACAACACGTATAAATACAAAACTCTATGAAAAAATAAGTAATTTCTGGCAAAAAAAATCCGTTGATAAATAAGTAAAATTTGTCTGAAAAAAATTTTCTGGCTAATTTCTATCAGCTAGAAAAAGCCTTACAGAAAATGTTTATGAGCATATCAACAATAACCCAAAAAAGCAGGAAAATTTTTCTAACAAATTTCTGGCGGACCATCGATTTCTACCGTATATCCTAGCTCAAGCAACTTCGAGTTTTTTTTTTTTTTTCTCATCACAACTGAAATTTAGCTTCAATCGGAAAAGATATAAATAAATATAAATTAATAAGCTATATTTTTCTAGATCTAATATTGTATTATCATATAAAAAAAAACAGAAGGCGCACGCTTACATGGCTTGGGAATTTGTTCTTGAAGATCAAGATTAAGATTCCGCTCGCCGGTGATCGGAGCTCCCGGCGCATACGTCGCCAAGGAAAAATCGCTGGCCATTGACAAAGATTTAAACCTCGATCGAATCTGCAACTTCTGATCAATTGCTTCAATATCAATCAAATTCTATACCATGGTGGCAGTAGAAAATACAAAGGAAGACACGCTAATGGGAAGGGATGGAAGGAGAAGGCTCAATAATGGAAAAACACGTACAGTGGTAGTAGAATAAAGATCGAAGTTCGAGCTTATAAATACTAGTGACCATAGATCTCTAACTTTAGCGTTTTTCAAATTTATTTACGTCAGTTTAGAATTTCTTGCTAAACTTATTACGTGACAACAACCAAATTTAAAGCTATAAGTAATTGATTGGAAGTAATTATTGTATTTAGTAAAGAAGTGAATGAAGGAAAGCTATTATTAGGTAAAGGGTATGCTTCATTGCGGAGTTTTATAAATAATTTTTTTGATATATAATATATATATATTATATCCCAAATAGACCTAAATTAAGCATGCTTATGTTCAACTAAAACAAAACAAAAATGTAATTAAGCTCTACGAACATAGTGATTGTGGTTCATAATAAAATTTCTACCATACAAGTAAGGGGGATGGGGGGGTTAAAAGAGGTTAATCAATCAGGTTCGAGTCTGACCCGAATCTGAGTAGCTCAAACCTGACATGTTTAAGAAAGGAATCAAAAATATGAATCTGAATCTGACCATCTATCAACCCGAATGACCCAAGCCCTACTTGATAATATATTTTGGCTAAAAATTATAACTTATCAACAACTGTTAATTGATTAAAAATAAGAATTTTATATTAACAATAATAATAATTTAATAAAACTTATTAAATAGATGGATTAATTTATGATCGAAGGCGTCAAGGCGGGTTCATGGATCAACTCAAACATAACCCATATAATAATAAACGTGTTGAAATTCCATACTCAAATCCGATCCGTTATTAAATGGGTCAATCCAAACTCAAAAATTTTATATGATCAGATTGATGTATTAGATTATTTAGTGACACCCCTAATACAAATAAATATTTATTTGGCTAAGTAATTGGCTGATTCTTCCTTATGTTTGTATTAATTTCTATTTTTTAAATATCATATATTTTCACAAATGATTAAAAAATAGCTACACGTACACGCAACTCTTAAAAAAAAAAGTCTTAGATCCTTCCTTTAATTAATTTAACGTAAACAAGTAGCGCACCATTTAACCTTATCTCGTCAATTGCACCGCCAACCACCTTGTCTGATCTTATCATCTTATGATTAATTAGGCCAGCAATTGGTTTTAAGAGATATCTAAATTGCCTTAAACTCTTTATGATCATTTATATATTTATCAAAATAAATTTCAGAAAAATAGCTTTTACTACATTTTTTTGAAGTATATAATTTTGTAATTAGAAACTGTTTTAGAAAACAATAAGAAAAATGTCTCACAGTTTTCTTACTATTTTACTTTTTAGAGCTCACGCATTATTTCTATTTGTACGTTGATTTTTTAATGCATTCAAGATATGTTTTAACTAGGAAGGTGCGTTCTTTCTACAATAGCTTTTAAAAAATTATTTTCTCCGCATATGCTTTACAAACATCTTTATAAGAAGCTGCAGCCGTCCCAAACAAATCCTAATATTTCATTTGGGATAGTTTTCGCAATGTTTTATGTAACAGCTTTTTAGCACAAAGATTTTTTGAAATAAATGAAAAAGTAGTTGTCAAAAACTGTCCCAAATCAATTAATCAAGCCTAAGGGTCTAATCATGCAGTTTTCTAACTGATTTATTTTTCAAAGTATAACTATGATTCTATTTGGTTATTTTTTTCTTGTTATTTTTTTGCCATTGTATAGCTCTTTTTTATATCAGAACTTACTAATATGTAATAGCATTAAAAAATAAACTATTAAATTAAAATAAATAAATATATATTTATAATATCTAGAATAACTTTTAAAAAACTTTTTCCACGATAGCTTCTCTATCACTTTTATAAAATACCATAATCTTCCTAATTAATAGACTCTAAGAAGAAGATAAATATAAATAATAATTTATGATATTCCTCTATAAGACCAACGTAATTTTAATTATTTCTTTTACTTAATTTTATAATTTATTTCGGGCAACTCAACTGCTTCCCGATTATGCCACCGACTGATCAGAGAAAATGGTGTTCCGAAATTTCAGCGCGGCTGCGTATGACAAATGACAGTTGGATCTATATTGGACTTTAGTTTGAAGAATCGAAGGTCTTATTATTTACCACAAAACAGGCATTACATTCAGTTTTTCATTGAATATGATTCACAAAATTATAAATAATAAGGAACGTGTTATCAGATTTGACCAAAACATAATTTGAGGGTGGCACATCCCATATATATATATATATATATATTAGGGCTGCAAACTAACCGAGCCGAGCCGAGTATGTGAGTATTTATGTTTGTGTTCATTTAATACCAGCTTGTTCAAGTTTGGTTCATGTTTGTTCGAGCTTTA
>NW_021318645.1:84938-128357 GCF_001605985.2 Dendrobium catenatum
TATATATCTTGATCGGATATCTATGTCGATTTATATTCAAGTTAAAATTTTTCAAAATTAAATTTGGGATTACCATCCAAACTTCAATTTTAGCAAAACTTATAGTCAAATTGAACATCTTAAAGAGATGAATCATATGACATCAAAATCGATCCAATTCAAACCCAAATGGGTATAGATCAGGGAGTTGAAGCATATTTGGAAGGTTCAAAGTATTATTTGAATGACCAAGTGGTCTTTAAATATGGCAAGCTTATAGTTGAATCGAGCGGCTTGACGAGACGAATCCAACAAGCACAAGATCTCTTAATTTTGACATTATTAAGACACATAAATGCTTGAAAAATGCTCCATGATTGAGGTAGTCATATTGGGTCGTCTGATGGAGCATTTCGAACATGCCCTGGAACTTCTCTATAGTTACAAGGTGTGTCACTCACAAAAATTTATAAATAGACTCCACTCTCTACATGAGAGGGATCTTTGGCTAGAGATTGGATAAAGCTCTGAGGCTTCGAGGGAGCATTTCGAACATGCCCTGAAACTTCTATATATATGTGTGTGTGTTTACCTAAATATTTAAAAAATATGATTCAAATTAAGATAATCCAGCTCAAGATAAATTAGGTTGATTTAAATCAAGTTAGCTCAATCGACTTTGACGCATACTTACTAGCTTACAAGAGAATTCTTTGCCACAAGTAGGCGATCATAATCTTAGAATTCATCTCAATGCATGAATAAATCCCAATAAATGGCCCTAACAACTATAACTATAAAGTACACCATGGAGACTGCTAAAAAAGAGACGATTTGTCAAGATGAATTATTGATTGACTACTTGACTATCTGACTATCGAATCAATAACTTCTTAAAAGCTTGATACACAACTTCATTAAGTCAGATTTTTTTATTAGGCTATACAATAATTGTATTGTCTCTTATTTTCAATACGGTCATGTATGCAACCAATTCTATAAAGTTCAAGCCAAATCAAATATATAAAAAAAGCGTGAGGGGTGAGTCCAGTTTATGCAATTTTGCTTAAGTGGTCTCTAAGATGTAATTTTTTGATCTCAATCTTTTGATTGGGCTAGTTTTTGGGGATGCAAAATCAATTGGATCGCAACACTCGTTAGCATCAATGGAAGGCAATAGCGCGATGACTATGGGCATCGACAATTGTTGTTGGAAGGCAACGAAGATCAGCTGCTAGTGGACATGCATGATATTTTAAAAGAGATCAATAATATTTATAAAATTGTCATATTTTACCTCAATTTAAAAAAATTATAACTTGAAGACTTCATCAAGGTTTTATTATACTACTTTTTACTCTTGTAATAGAGTTCAATGCATCAACAATTCTAGGTACACATCAATTAAGTTGTTGCGTTCACCATCAATATCCTATGTACCCTAAATCACCCTAAAATAAATTTAAAAAAAAAAAAGGGACACAAATTCCAAGAAAAAAAAAACTGGGAGGCAAATTCCCAAAACATCCAGAAAATCCCATCCTCCTAAATCTCACCGGTAAGGAAATTAGAACTGGATGACATTATATATGGTTAGGATGATCTCTTTGTTTGGGTTAGATGGTTTCCATACTGGCTTCTTCTGGAAATCAACTTGTTTGGACCAACTAGCCGTTCAAACCATAATTTAAATATTTGGCTTGTTCACAACCCTAATAAGGGAAAAATTATTAGGTGCGGAATGCGCACCGTCCGCACAAGCACTGGGTACCACTAGGTACCCAGCGGTATCGAGTGCGTGTACCGCTAGGGACCCAATACTTGTGCGGACGGTTCTCCCCGTCTGCACTCCACACCTAATAATCTCTCCTTGGAGCGTAGAATGAAAAGTTACATTACTCACACTCTAAAATCACAAAAATGGACATATTTCTGTGCACATCATCTTCCAGTTTTCCCCCTCTGAATATTCCTACTGCTAATAAATGTTTGAATCATAAGGTGTTGGCAAACTACTGAGCAATAATACTTAGAAGGAAGAGGCAGGGGATCAAGGAGAAAAAGAAGATAACTATGACGATGGCGGCAATGGAGGCCTATTTGCCACCTTCATCTTCTTCTAGGACGGTGTCGATCAAAAGGCCTATGATAAAGGGGTTGGTGAGTGCTAAGGGCATCTCGAACCGAAAAATTTATTTTCCACTTTAAAATATAGTAAAACTTTAAAATGATGTAATCTTTAATCAAACTGCATTTCTTTCTTCTTTCGCGTGCTTCATGCGAAGGTAACAATTTATCTCCTCTTTCGCTCACTTTATCCTCTTTCACGCTCGTCTTCGACAAATTCGGCAACCTTTTTTTTTTGTCGTAGGTGAACTATCCGACGTCAAAATTGGTGTCGCGCTATTGACCTACCGAATTTTGGTGTGAGATTTAGAATTTGAATGCAGCGAATGACGGACGACATACGGTGGTTCTAAGTTATCGACAATGACGACGACGGCGATGGACTCCTTGGATTTATGGATGAAGCATATGGCGGATTTCAGGGTGGGTTTTTGGAGGTCAGCTAACCACATCTACCCTTGACCCTTATGAGGTCGGGGCCAGCAGAGGAAGACGGACTGACTCCTCCCAGCTCTAAGGGCTAGTTAAGGAAAGCCCCATGGCTGAGTTGAGAATATCAGGTAGGGAGAGCACGTGGCAGAGATGAAACTGACGTCAGCGCCACCTGAAGCGAGAATTCAAGCTGGGCACTCATACGGTTGGCTCAGATACCGAAAATCAACCAAAAAACATAATAAAAAGTCAGATTTTGACCTAGGGTGTCAATATTTTACGAGACTCGAAAATCCGACTCAAATCCATATGAAAATTTCATGTTTAGATCAACCCGAATCCTAAACGGGTCAGGTTGGGGTTGACCAGAAAACTCGAAATCAACCCATTTTGACCCGAAACGGCCGTTTCCCCCTCTTTGCCCGTCCCGTCACGTTAGTCTTGTCTGTCAACTGTAGAGATGTCGCGTCCAACGTCCGCCAGGCCCGTCAGTTGCTGCCTTGCCGTCCGGTCATCTCCCTATCGGAAGTAGCGACGGGAGCTCAGCAGCTCGTAAAGCGATTGGAGTTTGGACCATTCTGCAACTCGAAAATTCGGAAAATTCCCAAACCCGTGTCAGGTCGGGTTCAGGTTCGAAAAATAACAAAATAGGTCGGATTCGCATTCAGGTCGACCCGAATAGTACCAGGTCAATTTCAAATTAGACCCGAACCCGACCCATAACGGAAATTGACACCTATTTTGACCTTGTTTTATTCCACCGGGCTAGAGCTTCATTAAACTTTTTGATAAATTTATCCGTAAAGCGCTTCTCTTTTAGAACTTGCTAATATATGTCACCTATTTTAATTTTTAACGCAGCCAAACATTTCGTCGAAGTAGGAGAGACAATACACATTCATCATGGCTTACGTTGCAGTCAAACTTCCAATCCCACGCCTTTCAAACCAGGAGACCCTCAGGCGCCGCCTCAGCCGCCCTTCTCCCCTCCTCGCTGCATACCGCCTATATATAACTCAATCGCTTCTCACTTAAAATTCCAAGTCAAATCTTTTCTCTTCTTCATCGCCTCAGCCATGGATGAGCTTTCCTTCCTCTCTTCATCATCGGAGTTTTTAATAAAAGTGATTCTGTTCGCGGCGGTTCAGGTTTTGGTTTATCTCATCCTCTCCAAATCCTCCGCCGTGTTCGGGAAGACCGATGAGAAGACCGGCGGCTTCGCCCCATCTCGCTCGCTCAGCGTTCGCCGCGTGCTCGCCGCCGTATTGAATTTCTCCGCCAGCGGCGAGCTTCAGCTTCCCTCTCCCAACCCTTCTTATGCTTCCTCCTCTGCTTGCGCCGAAGCAATCTCCGCGGCGCTCTTCGCTTCTGATTTTAATGAAGGGTTCAGTTTTTAGAGTTGGAAGTGATTCTTAATTGTGGTTGTTTAGTGAAACATTGCTCTTTGTACAAAAAAAAAAAATTTTTATTTGTTAGAAATTTTTTATTTGATCCAGTTAGTGAAAAACGAGGCCTGTTTGCTTATATACAACATGGCCATTGTGACTGATTTGTTGAAACTTTATTTCTCTGAGTTGGCTTTGTAAGAATTATTTTTGAAGTAACAGAAATTGTTGGCTGGTTGCTTGAACTTTAAGTCGATTTTATTTTATTTCTGCATAATTATCACATGTTTTATATGTTGTAATTTATATATTATAATACCCAATGCTAAATATGAAGGCAATGATCATGAACCAACGAAGGAACGTTTCAAACGCTAGAAAACCATCTCACCAATCACGAGGTTTATATTCAATGAGACAACCATATGAAATGATTATATATATCTCTCAAATAAGAGAGATTATTACATGCAGAGTCTGGATAGGAGAATCATTCCGATTATGTGAAGACACATAATAAATACACAATAAAAACATTATTTTATTTTTTATCATGTATTTATCATATAACCTCACAAAATCCTAACAATTCTCCTGCTCAACTCCGCATGTAATAACTTCTCATATAAATACTTTCCACTGGAAAAAGAGAAGGTGCAAATCAAAAGCTTAGTTTGATTTATGTTTCCATCTTCTTTTTGTTATCGTAATAAACATGCAATAAATAAATGAGGACATACATTTCACATTTTTATTTATTTACATGTCCAATACTTAAATTTTTATATTTACTTATATAATAATTTAATGTCTCAATTATGTGATAAAAAGATATAATTCACTTTAAAAAATTAATATTAATAGCATTTTAATGTGATTGTTTAATAAATAAAAAATGTAAATGTAAATGTTAGATTTATAAACATAAAAGAATTATGTAGCATGTAGATAAATCCCTAAAAAAAAATAAATTGCAAAACTAATGGTGCATCCTTTGTTATATTAGCATTATTAAAGACGCAGTTCTTATATAACACCTAATTACTAGAACAAATGAACTATTACAACAACCATGATTTTTTCTCATTTCTCGTTAAGGTATCTGAAGAGCCATACAATGCTTAAAGAACAAATTGACAACTATTGAATGGAATTTCAGTTAATTCATGGAATTAATGATTTAGGCTTCGTTTGGGACGGCTTTCTTCCTACTTCTTAAAATATTTTTTCAAAATTTTTTATTAGAAATCTGCTTTAAGAAGCAATAAAAAAATTATCTCAAACGAAACCTAATTGTGGCAACTGATGTTAAGCCACCAGAAGTTAAAACTTTCTCCACCGCAACTAAAGAACATGTAAATTACAGAGGGCAAAAGGCCAAAAACCTTCTTGAATTGATCAGTGAAACCACATCAAAAGATTCATCCAGTTTGCCAAAAAAAAAAAAATAAACATAATAAGTATCAACAAATTTCAGCATAGCAAAGCCATGAGAGATAAGCCCTATAAATTAATGCAATATTGAACTCATAAGGCCAGCCGTTAACCACCTCCACCCAAGCACTGGTTGCACTGCTCATGGTAGAACTCCAACAGTCTCATCAAAAATAGTAAAGTTAAAATGGATGGTATCTTCAATTCATGACTTGGGACCTCGCCAAGATCAGCTCAGATGCCGCCATTTCTATCTGCAGATTTATACAATTAATTTAACTGTAAGAGCTTCAAAATATCATCTAGGTGAGCCTTCGCTGCCGCCTTCATTGTCCGCTGGCGAGCTGCCACACCTGCATTTGCCTGAAGGCTGAGGAATCGGATCTGTTCCTCTAGTTAACCAAGGGTGTCTAGCTGCTGATTCCAGTGTCATTCTTTGACTTGGATCTGATTATAAGCAATTCAGAAGTTCAATGAGCAGAAGAAGTAAGAGAATTATGGGAAGATATGATATTTCATTTTAGTAAGGTTGGACCTGATTCTTTGGAGATGAAATATGTGTTCTAGAAAATGATGATTTCATTTTTACTTATTTTATAAGAGAAAATTATATCCTTATATTTGAAGGGATCAAGGGGGTTTGTTAAACTTAAAAAAGTAATGTAGATTTGTGATGAAATCCAACCAAATGATAAGTCTATATGATAGGAAATACTTGTAGATCTCAAGTAATTCCTATCAGTCTTCAGAAAACAGCGAGAATTCTCCATAAAAATCTGCACAAAACCACGAAAACAGTAGATAATTTGTATTATCTGATGAAAGGGAAGCGGAAAATAGCAAGATACAATTGATCATCTATTCGTGAGGGGGATCTATCTCTCACAAATCTCTAGACGCCACTAGAGCCCAAAAGAAAACCTAAATCTAAGATATCTCAAATTTCAGCCAAATTCAAGATGGCCTAACCCAAGGAAAACAAACTATTTAATGCATACAATTCAAAAGGAAATCTCTAAACATTCCCTACATTAAAATTTCCCTCCCAAATCCCTAAAAAAATCTTTCCTAAATCGCTCTGTCTAGGCATTCGGATCGCACGGCCTAATCCCTAAAAAAATCTTTCCTAAATCGCTCTGTCTAGGCATTCGGATCGCACGGCCTCAAGCCGGTCCTGTATGGACCGGCTGGACCGGTCTAATACTATCATGTTTCTTGGAATTTCAAAACATGTTTGGTAACTTAATCAGCTAAATGGGGCCTAAATAGAAACTCTATAACTTCCGCAACCAGAATTTAAGGTAGTTGGCTAGTTTCTGATGGATAATCTCTGATTTCAAAGTGTCTAATGCTTTGGATTTCAGCCTTTGTAGCAAGAAGGGGAAAGGATATTAGAAATTTAGGGGAAGAGCATAGAAAAAAAAAATGGAACCTCAAGAAATTATTGCAGCGAAGTATATAAAAGGAATGGAACATTTACTGACCCTTGCAAAGAAGTCCTCGAAGTAACTCCTCTAGTTCAGGATCTAAATCTTCAGAAATATGTAAAGGACTGTTCACTATCTGCAATTAAAAAGATCATGATGAGAGAGAAACTTCAGCACGACGACGGCAGGCAGCCAAAGAGAATAGTCCTGAAAAAAGGCTCAGATTACCTTATCGTAAGTCTCTTGTAAGCTCTCTCCGATAAATGGGCAATAACCAAAAATCATGCAGTACAACGTAACACCTACGGCCCACACATCAGCTGTTTTACCATGATAGTTTAAACCTATCACGATAAAAAGGAAAAAGAAATAATCAACACACATTTTTCGTTGGAAAGTAAAATACTATCACTTAGGCTTTGTTTGGGACAGCTTTCTTACCGCTTCTTAAAGCGGCTTTCTAGGACAAAAAAATTATTTTTTGTACTAAAAAGTCCTTTTAAAAAGCAAGAAGAAAGCCATTCCAAACGAAGCCTAAATGCCGTTCTGTTTCCTGAGATAATTGTAACTAGTGTCCGTTAATTTGTCTTACCAATACAGCATTCAGGTGCGGTGAAAACAGGTGTTCCCGGAGATCTCCAGAGTAAATCATTGGCATCCTACAAAAAAAAATCATTACTGAAGATTGCTTAAAGCAGGTGTTCCCTTGATCAACTTTAGCATTTATGGAATAGACCTCCACCAATTTCACTATTTAGACTATTAAATAAAAAAATCTATTAACTCTCTCACACTTCGTTGGATCGTAGGTGCAATGATTTACTCCACGGGTGAGGTCTCTGGTAAAGGTCCAAGATAGCCCAGTGATGTCAGGGAAAGGAATAGAAGAAGTCTGACTCTTTTATGCATGTTTCACTCAGCTTGGGGATATAGCTCCGTTGGTAGAGCTCTGCTTTTGCAATTGGGTTGTTGCGATTACAACTTGAATGTCTAACTTTCCATGCGGTAATAATAGTATCTTGTACTAGAACCGATGTTTTTCTAAGGAATGGGAAAGAACGAAACATGCCACTGAAAGATTCTACTAAGGCTTCATTTGGGACAGCTTTCTTTATTGTTTTCTAAAACTAATTTCCATTACAAAAAATTCTAATTAAAAAATTTTTTAGCTAAAAAGTAGTTTTGGAAAGCATTAAGAAAGTTGTCCCAAACGAAGCCTAAGACAAAGACAAATTTCACTTTTTAGAAGAATTATTTCAATCTTTTTAAACTTCTTAATTTGAAGCATAAGTAGATATGACTTCACAATATTTTAAAGTTTTATAGGCTTATATCATCATTTCATCATTACACCGCCTCCAATTATTTGGGTTGGCAAAGTTATATATTTATATCCAGATAAATATTTTATATTCCAATCTTTTAAATAAAAACTTGTATAATACAAATATATCTCAATATCCGAAAACCAGCATGTAATTTGCTAAGGTTAAGATATGACCGCTTAAGTAGATTGAAAGATTATTAAAATATGGACCATGAGTCTTCAACCAAGAGCATGTACCTCCTTAAACACATATGATTTAATTTTAAGGAAATGTAACACAGAATTTCCATCATTTTACAAACATCACCTTTATCAAGGTTTATTCTGAACTTAAAAATATCAGCCTAGTAGAATATTGAAGGAAAATCAGCTGTAAAACTGACGGTCCCTAATCTTTTAAGTCTCCATTCAATAGTTGGCATAAAAATTTTAGAGGAATATCAAATTAGGTTTTGCACCATCGTATGTCAGTTTACTTAATCAGAGAACAATCAATTTTCAAACTACAATTTTCTTAACCAAATAGAAACTCGAATTGCTACTAAAATGGGAAGAATAAAAAGATATAAGTACCTCAAATGCGTGACTGATACTGAAATCACCAATTTTCACGGCTCCACCTTTTGTTACCAGAAGATTTTCAGGTTTGATGTCCCCATGAATAACACCCTGCAAGCACAAAATGTCTAATGGCAGATAACTGCATGTACCTTGAATAACTGATGAATTATAATACCACACAAAATCAAGTACTCAAGCTTTACTTTACAACTAGCAAGAAATATCAATGCAATGGAATAATTTATCAGACAGTCATGATGTCAGTATTAAAGCCTATTTAAGCAAAAACCATTTAATAATAGTACTCCAGCCTATGAAATGCTGAGTCAACATGAATAAAGCAAGTTCTCAAACACCCCCGAAATCCTTGTCCGGAGTTTGGTTAGAGACGACGAAATGAGAGTTAGAAACTCAATGCCCACCCAAAAAATGTAGAAGTTATCATAGCTATTGATGGGGACATCAGATCATGGAAGGTTTATCAGAGACGTGGCCATCGATCTACGACCATGATTGATTCATTGTATTTTTGATTTGTTTTATGCATTTTCTTATTATGATGTTATTTTGTATCTGTTTCTTTTAGCTTCCCGTTCTACCCTTTTATTAAGGGAGGTCTTATGTACATCCTAGGGGCATGGTCGTCCTTTTATGTTTTGAGTCTTTATAAGAGGCTATTTATAGCCTCATTGTTCTTCTTTTCACGTTAATGAATGATTGATTAAAATATTTCTTCCCCTTGCATGAGTTCTTGTAAGAGCTTGAGAAATCGGAGAGAGATCTCTAGGAGAGGGAGAATTGCGCATCACTCAGCAACTTAGACGAGCCGGGTTCGTGGTTCTATTTCGCATCTCTTCCTTTCTCCTTCCACCACCGCCGGCCAACATCATACTAATGAGGACATCGTCAGCATTTTTTTGACACGAGTACCATCAGGAGACGCCGGAGATCGACGGCTACGATCATGAGTTTTATTTTGAGTCATTTCATGTAGTAGTTTATGTCCTAATTAAGCCATATTAATTTGGAAAATTAATTAAGAGGAGTTACACATATTTGAAATTCAAATTCAAATTCCCTCTTACTTTCATTTGAATTTGGGAGTTACTTATGATAATTAATTAAGAGGAGTTACACATGTTTGAAATTCAAATTCCCTCTTATTTTCATTTGAATTTGGGAGTTACTTATGATATAATTAATTCTGAAATTAAATGTCAGATTTTATTATGCTTAATTAACTCCTTGTGGTCCCCACTCATTTAAATTCTCAAGCCTCCTCACCACTATACATGGCCGGCCCCTCTCTCCTCTCTCTCCCCCATTAAGTCTCTTTTATCCACCTCACCAATCTTCATTAATTGGTATCTCATTATGGATCCAATTAATTAAGATCCCAAACTTACTTCTCTCCTAATCACCTTAATAACTCCACAAATTCAGCCCAACTCTTCTCCCCATTTCCACCCCTCTCCCTCCTTGGATTAATTTGAAATTCAAATTAAATCCCTCTCCTAAACCACTAAAATCTGAATTTTATTTCAGATTTCATGCATTTGCCTCTTAGCCCCCACCATAGCCGACTCCCACCATCTTCTCCTCTTTTGCTTCAACAAGTGGTCGGCTCAAGGGCTCAAGGGCTCAAGAAGAGAGTTCTCTACATCCATGGACGGTCGATCCCGACTTCGACCACGGCTTCGTCTTTGAAGATCAAGGAAGAATGGATAAGACGTTGGATGCTCACTAGTCATCCCATGGACTACCCGCCACCGGCTACCACTCCAACGGACTACACTTTGTGCGCCATTTGTCTCGGTTGCTCTCAATCTTCCTCCATTAAAAGTGCCACCAACAAGAGAGTGAGTGAGAGACCCAAGGAGAAAAGTTCTATTTGTTAATTATGGATTATTGTTTCTCCCCATAACATTACTCTCTAATTTTATGTTGTCAATTTGATCTTGTCTCGTTAATCTAATTGTAACCGCATGCCTTACTTAATTTCGACTTGATAATTCTGAAAACCTAACTTGGGTAAGCATTAATTCTATAACTAGCAAAGCTTTAACAGTCTTATATTAAAATCCCCAAGCAGTTCTTGTTTCCACGCATTACATTTCACATCACATACCCACGGTTTCTCCCTTCCCCAAGCCCTTCCCCTTCTTCCCACCAAACTCCACATAATTCCCACCTAGCCGCCGGCTTCTCCTTGGTCTTAACCGTAAATAGTTACAGCAATTCACAATAATGTTCATCAGTCTAATACTAGTGCACAACTCATCTTGATATGTTGGTTGGAAGCTTTGGCTACCAACTAATAGTTTTTGGGAAGATTGCATATGTAATTTGTGTGTGAGTTTTACTTAATTGACCTAAATGTCCAAAAAAAAAAAAACTAATACCAGTCATATCAACTACTTTCAGCTTCCAAAAGGATATGATGAATAGGTGCATAAGATACTCATGATAAAGCTAACTGATATAAGTTCAGATTGTACAAAATATCATTGTATGTATATTGTTGATTAAAAAACTCTAAAAAGCTACCATAAAATATTATAAGGCTTCCACAAAAGATTAAAAAACTTCCACAGAAGGCATAAAGGAGTAATTGAACTTATCAATTTAGTCTTAAATGTAATTAGTAACAATATTTAACAATGGCATCTATCATAGTTCAGTACCAGTCCAGTTTGTTTGTGGCAAATAAGATGTTCTTCAGTGGTCCACTCTCTTCAATAATCCAGAATTTAAAAACAATCTGACCAAAATCCATTAAGTTGACAGGTTGGTCATGGGTATCACCTTTATTGGACCCATGACCATTCACCATCATCCCATCTTAGGACTTAGCATTAACAGCAATGTTTGCCTAACATTATGGTGTAGGAGATTAACAACATTTTTTTTTTTTTTTCAGAATGCCATCCAAAGCTGAAAGCTAGGATGCAGGGACACTCCCAAATGGCTGCCTCCTCTTCTCCCCTTCTCACGCAATAGCCAAATCAAGAGTTTACCGGCCACAAGCTCGAGGTGAGGCGAGCTCTCGAGCGGTCGAGCCAAGGAGTTAGGACGAATAGAGTTCGAGTTCATTTTCTAGGCTTGATTTGAGCTCAAGCTCGAGTTCGAGCCAGTTTTCTGACTGACGAGTCAAGCCGGATAATCCCACTACTCGAATCAACTCAACTCATTTACATCCCTAAATTACATCATATAGTAGAAAATTAGTCGTAAAAAAGTGAAACTTAGTACAAAGTGGAAAAAAAGGTGAAAAAATCTCTATTCTTTAGCGAAGGTGAATGACTGGCGTGATTGGTTGGTAAAGGGAAACAATATCATACTGAAAATCCACCAAACAACCAACACTAGCCCATAAGAAAATCTTACACTAAGGAAAAAATGGCCCAAAGGTGGAATTCACAAAGAGAAAGATAATCATAAAATATAATAATAAAACTCACACACACAAAGATAGATGTAATTATAAAACTCAAACACACACACACATAAATAGAATTAAAAAACTTACACACGTAGATAATATTAAAAAACTTACCCGTACACAGAAGATTCAAGGTATCACACACACACACACAGAAGATTCAAGGTATCAATTCAACGTTTTTATTTTTTATTTATTATTATTATTATTATTATTTTATCAATTCAACGTTAAGTATTTAGCATAGTCCAGTCAGACATAGTCACTACATTCCAACTTTCCGGTAAATGGCTCTTTAAGCTGGAAACCATACAATGCTACATATGTTCTTAGATCATTTAATTCATCCATGCATTAAATATTTATCCGCTTTGAGAAAAAGGAATCCAAGATGAATCAAAGGAAACCTAGCAGCTCTTGGATCACATCAAAGCATCTCATGGAAATAAGCCTGAGGTGCAAAAGTTCTCCCTTTTAAACTTTAACATCCTCAATATACAACCAAAGCTACAGTTCAACTTCTCATTTGAAGTAAATTGAATTTTAAGAAGAAATCAATTAAATACAATCCCTTATAAATTAAATTTCCTGCAAAACCTAAAAAATGTAATTTTCATTGTAACCAAATTGAAAAAATAAAAAGATCAGTCTAATTGTTCATTTTCTTGCAAAGTGCAACGAATTGATTTATTCAATTATACCAATTTTGGAAAAATCGGTGTGTATCTCAGATAGACGCCAGCAATAAAGTGAAGCATTTCAGGACATATTCTAAAATTTCAACAATCTTCATTGAGTTTATTTTTTCCCGCAATAAGATCCCAAACTGTTGCAAATGCGTGCCAATACTTAAACATTTTAGTGATATATGGTTAATATTTTTTTCCTTTCTAGTAGAGTGGTGACACTCATAGTAAAACATCAGGCTAATTTCAGTTTTTACTATTTTCACATCTCAAACTCTATTCTATTATTAACACTAAAATACAAGAAAGAAGCAAAGAAAAAAAAAGACAGACATGATTTTACAAATCTGCTGGCAGACATTTAACAAATAAAGTCAGCCCAAAGACCAACGAGTAATCAGGAAATTGCAAACTACGCTATCATTTATATTAAAATACAGTAAAAATGAATCATGAGAGTAGACAAGGAAGATCTAGAAACAAAATCAATGCTAATGTTTACATGACTGGTGAATTGTTGGAGGAATAAAGATCCATCGTTAAATATTTCAAAAAATAACTTTAGACGGACAAAACTTACATGAGCATGCAGATAACTGAGCCCAGATATTATATCCCTCAACCGTCTCCTAGAGATTTCTTCCCCTATCCCACCACATTGTCCAGAGGCATCACATATACATTTTCCTTCCACATATTCTAGCACTGCAAGCACAACTCCCAATCAATATAATTTTCTGTTGGGAAAAAAAAACATTAATGATTACGCTTCCAAGCATATAAGAGCAAAGGTAAAAAAAATTCAAGTTACCCATAAAAAAACGATCTGAATCTGGGTCATCAATCACCTCAATGAGATTTATAATATTTGGATGTTCCAAAGTCTTCATGATTGACACCTAAAATAAACATTTAGAATAAATGACTCGCTCAAACCGTTAGCATCAATTAAATCGGATTCTAGTCAAGAATCCAATAGGAAAAAAAATCATTGTGTGAAAGTAAAGAACTATGCTAATACATATACATAACTTCAATTTATAAACTCTTTGTCTGCTTATTCTCCCTAAAACTCTACCTTCCGTTTAGGTAGAGCTTGCTAGAACTGAATTACCTGAAGATTTTGTCATACTCATTGAAAATCTAGAAAACTATTACATATATAAGTCAACATAGCAAAAGAGGTCCATATACTCATCACCCTCTACGATAGTATGTCAATGTGTAGTTTTCAAAGACTGATAGCAGCAAAATACAACAATTTTAGTTAGCAAAGTTTTTAAAGACTGCTGATAATATGTCACAAATACGAGTTTTAAAAAACAATTTATGTCACATTTTACTTCAAAGACCTCTCCATCTTACCCTTTGACATGACAAGTTACCTTTTCTCAAGTGAGATTGCAAATATAAGAGCATGCTCATATAAAATAAGCAAGTGCGCTGAGATTGTAACAAATAATGGATAAATATTTAACAAATTCTTAAACTTCAGTTACTAGGAATTAGTGGAAATGGGGGATGGGGCATTGTATCTTTTAAAATAGATTTATACACTAACAACTACAAACTCACTTAAAGCATATTGCCCTAACAAAATGGGAATTTAATAGCAACATAAAAAAGACAATAATATAAAATTTTGCAATATAAGGTCTTAACTTGAATTATGGAGGTCAACCTTAGAGCCTAAAGGTTTTAGTTTGAGTAGATCTCAAACCGAATGCATGGAGTGTAATTTTAATAGTAATAGATTTAGTGGAGTTGTGACTTTGAGCGATCAAGTCATTCATAAGAGTACACATTTTAGATATCTTGGGTATATTATTCAGAGTGGTGGTGAAATAGATAGGGATATTATTAGTATAATTCAAGTTGGATGGATGAAGTAGAGGAATGCATCAGGCTTGTTGTGTGATAGAAAAGTACCACACAAACTTAAGGGAAAATTCTATAAAATAGTGATTACACTTGCAATGTTCTATGGCGCATAACGTTGGCCATTAAAAGAGAAGCAAGATATTAAGTTGTGTTGTAGAGATGAAGATGCTCAGGTGGATGAGTGGCTTTACTTTTAGAGACAGGATACGAAATGAGCATATAAGTGAAAAAGTTGGAGTAGCTCCAATGGCAGATAAGACTAAAGAGAGTTGCCTTAGATGATTTGGTCACATAAAACGGCGGCCTTCCGATGACGCGGATAGCAAAGTAAATGTATAAGATTTAACCTATGTTAAGAAAGGTAGAGCTAGACCTAAAAAGGCTTGGTTAGAAAATATTAGAAATGACCTTTTTTATTAGATCCAAATGAGAATTTGACTCTTAACTGGACACGATGGAAAAAAAGGATTCATGCAGACGACTCCACATAGTGGGATAAAGGCTTGTTGTTGTTGTTGTGTTGTTGTAAGGTCTTAACTATATAGAAAAATAGGACTGCATGGATTCATTAATAAAAAATGAATAGCTTAAAAGAAAATAAAAGGTGGACAAAGAACTACACAACAAAGAACAATCATTCTTCATCACCAAGAAAGAATGTCAGGTAACAAAATAATGTTTTACCTCCCTAAGAACATCTGTCCAGGCCGTTTCAGAAGATGTCACACGGATTTTGGACAAGCGAGACTTGTAAAATGCCTGCATGAGGAAGCAACGAAGCATTCAAATAATAATTAACTTTTCTGCATATTTAGAAACTATTGTAAGTCATGTTAACAGAATAAAAATTGTGTGAGGCAATTTTTGCATGAGCAGTAAACCCAAAAAAAATTCTAACCAAGAACAATAACGACCTAGCTATGACATTTTTCTTGTTACTATTACGGCATAAAAATGCTTCAATCCATGTAACATCAGTTCTGGCCATTATAAAGTTAGAGAACAGATCGATCACAAAAGGTGAAAGTGTGAAAGAATTGGTTTAATTCACTTGCTTCATCTCTAGATATGGCGATGAGGTGGACCCATAGAGTATCCTAAAAGAGAGTATTCCATATTCATTCAGTAAACATCCCCCACCTATTTGCTTCAAATGTTTAGGTAAAGGTGATCTTGCTAGAGATTATAGGAATACCAACGTTTATCATGGATGTAATGAATTGGGTGATACTTCACTTCTTCTGTTCCTAGAAAATTTGAGGTGTCAATCCATGTCTTCCCGACAAGCTGTTGAGAAAGATAAAAAAACTTATACAACTTTATGATTTTCTTTATGTCTCTGACAACAAAACCATAAATTGTGACATTTCCAAAGTACTTCATTGGCATTAAGAACGAATATTATAGCTTTAAAATAGTTTAGGTTGATTAGCTAGCTGTCCTTTTTAGGCAGGGTTGTAAGTCCAGAGGCAGGATTGACCTAGCCTCAGATGAGGTATAGGTTTATCGGCCTCTTACATTATATTAGACTTAGGCTCGAGGTACTATCCCTCATCAATCCTCACCTTAGATCTAGGATCCAAGACTGAGATTGACTCTAGTCACCTCATAAGCCCTCATATTTCAGACACTTCTTTCAACCTATGTTGTTGTAATATAAGCCTCAATTTTCTAAATCAATTTGATCAACTCAAACAAAAATCTAATTTTAAAATGTAAAATCCAACATAAGATATTTTGAGCACCTCTGAGTTTCTCATAATCAAGTGCTCCTATATCTTCCTCATTTAGCTTTCTATTTTTAAAAATATGTTTTAAATTTGATCATATCCCTCTTGAAATTCCCAAATACTAAATCTTTGAAGAAAAATTTATTGAACTCAAAAAATGAAAAAAATTAGTCAATGTTTTAATGATTATAAATATTAGCCGGGGGTGGTGGCCGGAGGCGGGAGGCGACGGTGGGTAGCGGCAGTGGTGGTCAACAATGGGTGGTGCGATGGTGGCAGCAGCGGTGGTGGTCAATGGCAGGCGGTGGTGGTGGCCAGCAACAGGTGGTGGCCAGCAATAGGTGGCAGCCAGCTGGTCACAGCGGTGGCAGCAAAAGACGGGTGGTGATGATGGTGGCAAGCAGTGGGTGATGGCAGTCAAGCGAGCTTGCTTGCAGTGTAAATAATTCTCGCTCAAAATTAGGCAATTTAATTTACCTCAAAATTGAACTAAAATGGTTTACACCACATTTATTTTACTTTGTATTCCTTTTTCATCCAACTAAACACCAATATTTTCATAACCCCTACATTTGGAATATTGTACACCCATTTTACTTCCAAACACCCAATATTTTCAAAGAATAATAGCAAAGATAAATGACTAAAAGAAAATATTCTAATTTTAGCAAAGGACTTTCACTTTCTCATTAGTAAGTGCAGCATACAAGAAAGCCTAAATAGGACAAAAATAAGAAATAATGACCACCAAAAGAAACTATGAGGTTAAAGGAAATTGGCAGAGGAGAATTGCATTCAAGAATTTGTTTTTGTCCAAACGTTCAAGACTATAGCATAATAATAATTTTCTTGTTTCATTGGAACACATTACAAAATTCCATTATTTCTGAGGTTTCAAATCAAAATCACAAGCTAGTATGTCCCTAATCTCATCTTACTCTAAAACTGATATATCAATAATAATGTGTAATGTTAAGCACATACAAAAAAGGGTGTACTTTCATGTGTGACATCCAAATCTTGCATATTTATAGAAATACCACCCAAACACTTAAATTTATAATAATAAAATCCAAATATTGAAGAGCACAACAAAATTAGTAAATTACTTTCTTTCTCAATAATATGTTAATTTCTTACTAATTTTGTTGTATCACAAGCAAATTCATGGGTCTGATAATTCATTTTAAATATTTAGATGTTATTTTTCTAAATAATTGGTGGCATTCATGCAAACCTCCCAATAAGCTAACATAAATGGATGGTGCCTTTCTTGATACATTTTTAGAAACAAAGAAGATTTTTTTGTTTGCTTGCTCTACTAAAAATTTAAGCTGCATTTTGCTTGTTAAATCTATGTGCCCTTGTACATCTAGTAATTACAAAAGACATTTCTGAATATTTGTTCAAAAAAAAAAGACAGAATTGTCTAAAACTCTAAAACATACTCAAGTATTGACATCAAACTATTAAGTATAAAAAGGAAATGGAAAAACAGGAGATTAAATAAAATTTGTAAATCACATGTGCAAAACTAATAATCACAAGAAGACAATCCTAAAGAGTTTCAAAAGATTATGTCAAAAGAAACCACCAAAAAGATTAAAAAAGTAAGGGAAACACATAAATGTATCAGTTACCTTGATCGCGTATTTCTTCCCGTCTGTTATTTTTCGATACAAAACCTACATAAAAAAACAAAAAGCTAAACCCTTCTGATGAACAACAAAGGCATCCGAATTAACAATCTCCATGAGAAAAAATGTGAAGTACTGATTAGCAAATAATGAAGACAAATACCACTTTGCCATAGCTTCCACGACCAATATTATTTTCTCTAACATACTCGTTAATCATTTTGTGCCCGTCTTCATCCTGCAAAACCACCAAAATGCAAATAAATTGGTGAGCCAAACCTTCATTTAAATAAATTACATTATCAAAAAGTACTAGCTCCAAATGGAAGTAAATTTTTGTTCACATTATAGATCAAAGATAACCAGAAAGAGCATTTTAATAAAAAAAAATATCAATTTACCTTCAAATATATTAAACCAATGCAATGGAAGTTCTAATTGTATATGGAAAATTTAGTAAGCCGAAAGCTTTTGTTAAATTTAGCTAACACATGAAATATGATGCTACTGTTGATATTGAAATCCAAAACAGCTGTGAGAAGAATCCTATCTTACAACACCCTTTTGGCTCAACTCTCTCAATTACAAAATGCGTGATAGAGAACTCTAAGGAACTACTCGATTCACTTTGCCTAACCGTGGAAGAGATCCCCACCCTATTTCCTTAAAACAAGAAACAAGCAAAAAACTTCCACCATATGATTAAACAGCTTGACTTGCATGGAATTTAATATAATTTTTGGTCCTAACATCTAATACTGGAGTTAATGGTGTTAAATATAAGGTATTTTAGTCATTTTTAATTAAATTATTTATTAAATATAATTTTCAAGTGATTGTAATTATACCATTGAATTTGAGTCATAAAGCATTGTTGATTTATTAAAAGCTTTTTGATTATTTTGATCTAAGAGGATCTACATATGATATTTATTGATTTAGAAAAAACATATGCAAATAGATGTTACTTTCAACTTAGTCACACATATTTTTGAAATGCTTAATAACATTTTTTAAATTAAAAATATTTTTTATTAAAGAAATATTTAATAAAATTTTAAAAAATTTATAATTACTTGAAAATTTTATTTAATAAATAGTTTAATTAAAAGTGATAAACCTTATAAAATAGGGCTAAGACTTTTTAATTTTTATTATGGGGAAAAAACCTAGTTTCTCCAAATATCAAACAATCATGATAGATTGAACTCTTTCTCAATGAATTAAAACTTAATCAAAGGGTTTGGTTGAAAATTTTTCATTATTATATTTTAAATATAGTAATTTTGATATTTAAATATTTGATTGATTGAAAAATAAAATAAAATATTTATTTGAGAAATTTCAAACTCATCACTATTGGCAATTTGGGACCTTGACATGATCCAATTTAACGGCATGCTATCATGCATGCAACGTTATATATGTCTGATTGCATGTACAAAGATGATCATCTAACTTTTAGGAAGTGATTTCTAAACGCATATGCTTATAATGTTTCCCTTCTTGTTTGATTGATGATTGATGAATTGCCAAATATTTGATAATTTAAGAACAGAGTATTTAACACCTAATTCAGACTACATGGAACAAGAAATATAGGTCTGCTAGCAATTCCTAAGAAATATGATTA
This sequence comes from Dendrobium catenatum, assembly GCF_001605985.2. Lineage (NCBI taxonomy): Eukaryota > Viridiplantae > Streptophyta > Magnoliopsida > Asparagales > Orchidaceae > Dendrobium > Dendrobium catenatum. The sequence goes on from NW_021318645.1 coordinate 104,620, forward strand.
GCAAATAACAAATGAAGAAACGGTAATATACTTTAGGTGAAAGAGGAAACAAGTAAGAAAATGATGTCTCCATGAAATGTTCTTGCACCTCTTGAACTTCCCTGAACATGAGTTCTAATTACACAGACGAGCGTCCCAATAATAAGGCAAAAGAACAACTGAAGCAGATTTATTGCTTATATTTTTCATACTTGCGTATGATAACTGAATCACTAAGTAGCAAAACATAAAACCTGCAAAAGTAAGCCGCATTCATTCAATAACGCGAGTCCTACTAAGAAAACCATATAATACAGAAAGTAGCATATTCCAAAAACATGAAAAGAAACCGAAGAACTCTATCAATTAATAATAAAGAACAAAATGAAACAATCAAGAGAAACTGATTTGGAAAAGCAAATATTACTGAGATAATAAATTAAGCTTCAATACCTCACCCATCGTCAATTGGCCCGTCAATATCACTGGAACCTCTCTGCAAATTACCCGATCGCCCCTGGGCAATCCCGGGATCCTCCCTTGGTCCTCGCAGAGGTACCCTCCATATTGTACATCGCCATAATATCCCTCCCCGAGAAACGAATCCAACTCTGTATCAGGCTTCCTGAGAAACCCTAGACAACTGCAGCACCCCACATCCAGTCGATCTCGATCGAAGTCAGCGAGTGTCAGCCCCGAGATCGGAGACATGGCGAGGAAACAATCGGCTTACAATTGGAAGTCGAGAATCGAAGAAGAAGAACCGGGAATTGCTTCCCTCTATCTTCTTCTTCTTTTTTTGACCTTTCCTTTATTTCTCCTTTTTTTATTGTTCTTTTTACTTTTATTTTCTTTTTATTTTTTATTTTTTGCCGTCTCGGCGTTAGGGTTTTGGTTCTTTACTTCATTTGAACTTGAACGCGGAAGGCTAGGGCGGAAAATCCGGTAAGTTTCCCTTTTCTAAAACAGACATCTTCGTTATGTAGATCCAACTTTTTCCCTTCCTCTCGGTCCCTCCTATCGGTCCAACCTTTTTCTGTGAATTAAATAAAATAAATAAATAAATAATTAAAGTAAATAGAAATGGTTAGAAATTTACATATATATAATATCTAAAAAATATTTATTTACAAACGTCACAATTCTATTTTTGCAACTATCAAAGTTATGTAAAAACAGCTTAAATTTTTATTATGAATTTTAATATTCAATAATTTTAAAAATAGATGTAAATAATTGCTCCGTTGATTGTTGATTGATAACCTAAAGCCTAGAGGGACTATTTACAAATGGGTCCTTCTAATAAACTAAATTAAGTCAACTAAGAGTTAAATATATTATTATTTACTAAGATGTAAGAACTAATTATAATTGAAAAACTATATACAATAATGCTCTAACATTAGGTCAACAAACCTTTAGTTTATATTATCCTCTGTAGAAATCTTTCACTTAATAGCAAACCAAAAATTTTATGAATAACTCAAAATAGTCAAAGCAAAAAAGTTACAATCTTATTCGCTCGATATAACATATGTCAACATTGGCGTAGGTATCATGCATTATTCTTATTGGAGTTAGCATGAAGCAAAGTTATTATTAATAGTGTGCATCAGTCTTATTGGATAAGTCGCGTAACAGTATAGGTGTCAACATTGTGCATTGATCTTATTAGCAAATATCAACTATAAGAAAATGAAATATTACTAGAAAAGCTTATAGCAAAAAAAATTCATTAGCAATGCCCACAAATTAAATTATGACTTTTTTTTTGTAAGTATTTTCTACAAACACTCCTTTAATAATATAAATTACAATGAATCATTCATCCAATATGTCAATAAGTCCTGATTATATCACAAGCCTAAACTCCCTCTCCTATAACAATATGAAAAATAGGAAAAAAAAATATTTTAAAATGAAATATGAATTTATGTTTAAACTAGAAGATTTTGGTAGCACTACGGAGCTAGGATTGAGAGCACAGCGCCATCATAAATTACTGGCTAGATTGATTTGTATTTTAATATGTGTGGTATTCAATATGTATGATATTTAATTGCTTTTGTTGGATAGATTGATTTATATACAATGATGATTTAAAGAAGCTCTGGTAGATTATTTAAAAATATAAAATGGACAATTCTTCCAATTTGATCTTAGGGCGTTACATCCCTCATATGCTTATCGCACTGATTGCTTCATCGAATCTCCTTGCCTCGAGGTTTGCCAATTCATCGACTCACCTCTCTCTTCCTTGTGTCTTCCTCCATCCATCAATATTTCTTAATTACATGCCGCAAATACTTCATTTTGCCTTATCTTCTCTTTCTCATCAATTCTTCTTGTATCTCTCTCCACCCCCGTTCACTTACTCATCTCTCATATTGTCAAGCCTCTCTATCTTACTTGTGCACACGTTTACTGTTATCATCATCTCCCTCTATGGTTTATTATCTTTCACAACAACCTCGCCAACCCATTTTTGTCTCCAATGAGAAAGTAATAAATTGAATATAGAATCATGAGCATTATTCACTTAGATTTAAGGCTATAAGATTAATTGCATTTATGTATATAAATTTTTATTTTTATGACATTCATTATTTCTATAGCTTCTTTTTTTCTTTTTTTTTGAATAAAAAAAGTTGTAAAACATTACATGTTTGTAAAATATTATTTGCAAGTTCTCATCTAGCATATGTAAATGGAGTGATTAAGTTTTTTATTTCAATTGAATGTTGTCGTGAATGAATTAAATGAGTTTAGTATTTAAATGGTGTTCTGTTTGGCTATCATGATTTTGTTGATTAAAGATATTTAAATTAGCTTATTTTAGAGACTTCGAGTTTTAAATTTGGCTTGTGGGCCAAAAAAACTCTTGGAGATTTGTAAGGTTAATGGAAGAAGATGTTGGGGATGATGGACTATAAAATCGTGATAAAACAAATAAGAAAATAGAAGCAATAGAAAGTAAATGATACCAGAATTTAATGTAAAAAAAAAACTCAAAATAGGGCTGAAAAATCATGAAGCGACACCGCACCAAGAAATTCAATATGAAAATTGGTAGTAATAAGTACCAATCTCTCTTCTCACTCACACTCTCCTTGCTTCTCTTCTCAAATGTACCATTCTCTGTGTTTTACTATAAAAAATACAACATAAAGATAAGTAAATAAGCCCAAGGGACGCAAAGCATTAGAAAAACAAGAAAGAAAATCATCAACCCCTCCTCGCAGCATTGTGGCACCATTTTGGAGCATTAAGGTGCTTGAACCTCTGTCTTGATCCGTTGTGGTGTTGTATCTAAGACGCTGCGGCGCTCCGCTCTCTGTTGTTCAGCACTGGGGCGCTCAAGGACACAACGTCGGAGCACCCATATACACAGCACCTGTAATATACGATTTAACTTGTCTGTTCGATTGAACCGGCCAGCCCTTAAATAGTCACGCGAACAAGGACTGCGCGGAAGCTGGGTGGACTGCATGCACGCTCAACGGCATCGACCATGATTCTGAGCTAATGAACATGTACGGGGATGAAAGTAAATGACTCTTCTCTAAATATAACTCCCTCCTCTTCATTCGCAAAAATAAGTGCAGTCGAGAGAAACTACTAAGAGGAAGAACGAGAAGGAAGGTATGCTATTTCCAATTTCTTTCACTTTGTGTGCAATTTCTTCACGATTTAATCTTAAGAAAATATTCAAATCTTTTTTAAAGGTAAAGGAAGAGAACTTGACAGAGAAAGAAAGAGATTTTGTGTTAGAAAATTTTGCTTTGTAAGTGATTTTAATCATATTTATTTCTTGTTCGAATTTTGAAGAATATAAATTATAAATTTTATTTTATTAGTAATAATATTGTATGCTTTTAGAAATGAGGAGAATCTTATGGAGAAAGAGGAAGTATTTAAATTTTGGAAAATCCCTTCACAAGAAAGTGCAAGTATTCTGTCCAAATTGAGAGAAAGAAAATTTAACAATTCTCTTAATTGAAGAGACATTATTGTTCTAGGAAGAATTGAATTACAACAAACTTAAATCGGCCGGTGGAAGAAGGAGATTTCTCAAAAAGGAAGGTAAATTTTGATGAGCTAATTATTTTGATATAATAAAAAATTTGGGATGAATTAGAGCTATTTTATGTTATGATTAACAATGTTCAATTAGGTAAAAGTTTCCTTTATAAGTGTTTGAAATAATTTATGTTATCGTAATGAGAGTAGGAATACTTGATATTATTTTGAAGATCTGATTAAGTACTCTAAGTTGAAATTTTATATTAATTAGGATCTCATTTATGTTTTTTTACAGTGGAAGATCTTCATAATTGAATTGAAACGAGTGTTGAAAAATTCATAGCAAAGCTTTACGTTTTAAAAAATTCACTTTTGGGTTGACCGACCAATCCGATTTTGACCCGTTTAAATTTATTTTTCTTTAATTTTTTTAAATTTGTTGGTATGTTTATCTTATTTTTTATTTAAGTAATTTAAATTTGTTATTAAAAGTTGTAATTTTTTTAATCAAAACTAATTATCATATCACGTTCAAGTCATTCAAGTTGCTATCGGGTCGGATTAGGTTTGCATTTGTTATATGTTTACTAAATGTGTCAGGTTCAGGTTAACCAGATTGAGATCAAGTCAATTTCAAGTCAGACCCAAATCTCACTAATTGACCCGTTTTGACACCCCTATATTCCAAGAACTCGTATTTGGAATTCAACAAGGACTCATTAGTCCATTCATCAGGTCCAACAACAACCCCCATATTTAACTCTCTAACAAATGAATTGAACAAAGTAAAGTTCAACTTGCCCAAAAATTAAAGTAGTCAAGAGAGAGTTTAACATGCTCAAAAATTAAACTTTTTGAGGGAGTGTTCAACTTACTTAAGAATTAAACAAATCAAAGTGGCAAATTTACAACTCAATAGAATCAATTATAAAAAACCTGATGAACTCGTTCCAAACAAAATAGGCGAAAAGTTATTCCAAACAAAAGAATAACTTAAGATTTTTTGTTTTTGTTTTTTAGAATATCTTTCTCGGCTACTATTTTTAAAAATATTCTATAATTTTTTTTTAGATAAAAAATTGCAAAATAATTGTCTTTAAAATACCTATCATTATTATTTTGGGATATTTAGGTTAATTAAGGCAAATTCACGCATCACGTACGTAAAACTCAAATCCAAAATCTCTTAGTTATAATCAAAACTTCCAGCTAATAGATCAAGATAAGCTTCATGCCTATTAATTTTGTACGAACTATTTTTATCATTGTTAAGCAGTGAAGAGGTGTTCCCAAACAAATCCTTTCAACATGTGATAAGTGTGTTGGCATTTGGCAACAAATTAATTCATGTACATCAACTTACGGAATTATTTCAAAGCTTAGCCAAAGTTGTCCCCTCACAACTCCATTTCACATGGAAAAGCAAATTGTAAAAGTTCTCAATCTCTACAGACTGAGATATCTATTTATATGCAGGAAACAATATAGGAAGAAGAAGGAATTGGAGGACCAAAGGAATAACCCTTGAGCTCTATGCTATTTGTATTTCCATTTTTATGTATTTTGTACACATTATTGCATATGTGCATATATACACCTATGTGTCCCCTTTGCGCCTCGGTTGATTTTGGTTTGAGATGGGATTGGGTCCGGGTACATATTTATGACCCATTTTTAGAATTGGATTGGGTTCGGGTTGAGTCAATTAAAGCTAAGTCAAATTTGGGTTGGATTCGAACCTGGCCTGAAAATCGATTTTAACACCCCTAATAAGGAGTTTGTTGTGCCAACAAGCAAGAGTGATAATTCTATTTACTGAGCCAACAATTCTAGATACTATTACTGATTACTCGGAAAATGCCACATAAGCCGTAATACATTACTTGTTTAATATGACTAATTGGCGATGCATCAATTGTTGTTATTTATTGTTATTGAGTATATGATTATACTGTTACTATTATTGAGCATGTAATTATACTGTTAATGTTACTGAGCACGTGATTAAGACAATGATACTGGTATAATTGAGCATCATGTGTGCACTCCTATACCAGTAATGAATAATATTGTATTGTATTGCTATGGTTTTAACACTTTTTATTGGTTTATATGATTTTTGTAATAGCACTGCTACGAGATATGATTTAAGAATGATGGTTCATTATTTTACTGCTTCGACATCCGTGCCGTTTTGTTTAATCGGGATAACAATTTCAGTTGTATTTTACTGTTTATGCACAAATTTATGATCATATTAAATGTTATTGTTATGGATTGAATGAATTCATGCATATTGCTTCTTTTTATATTCTTCGAGTTCAGTGGTTGAATTTTAGTGACCTAGTAGTCTTCTTAAGCTTATCATATTTGATTTAATGATTTCTGATCAGGGAAGATGATCAGGAGTGTGGATTAATCTGATACATGATTCTTCATGTTTTTATGTTATTTTGTATGTAATTTTTAGTTATTATTTTGATCAATAGATTGACTTTCATTGATATTTATATTATTGAAAAGAGATTAGATAGCTCTAATTATTGTTATAAAAATGACAATTCTTTTTAATTTAGGTTTTGGGGCGTGACAACCACTAAATTGGCATATTAGAAATATAGTATCTAATTAAGAGATTATTAGGCTCAAATTCAACATTCCCTATATCTTAGTGGGAAAAATTTAGTTTTGATTTTCAAGATTGATAATTATCAAACTTAAGATCCAATAATTTGTTCTTTCAAGATTAGTAACTAAAAAAGTCAAGATCCATTAACACTTACCATCACATGCTATTATATAAAAGAGAAAGAAATGATGGTTGCATGGCATATATAGCCACAAGCAAATATGACAAAGACTTGGAGAGAGAAGAGAGGGAAAATGACAAATTTAAAGAGAAGGGAAGAATTTTTTTAAGTACTTGAAGGAAGGAAAATTTTCAATATTTTGAAGGAGATGCTACTAGCTTCTACTTCATAAAAAAAGACAAGCTTTTGATTGAACAATTGTAATGGATAATGGGGGTAGTAACATCAACAACATGCTTGTTTAAACCTAGTTCAAATCATTCAGGGCATACACTGGAGGAGAAACAAAGAAATGCGAAGAAGAAGAATTCGTAATGGGAGCTCACTTGGGGTATACATCAGTGGGATGTATGAAAGAGAAAAGGAGATCGTGATGTGAGCACATTAAGGGCATGCATTATTTGAATGATGACTATGTGCAATGGAGAAGAGAAGAGAAGTTTGTGATGTAAGTTTGCTTAGGTGGTCCTCAATAAGGAGTTTGTGATGGAAGCTCGCTTAAATCAATTCTTAATGGGACCTACAATATGTGAAGGAGAAGAGTAATTCGTGACAGCAAGTTTATGTATGAAGTTTATGACAAGAGCAACTCTCAATTTCAAAACAAAACTCAAAGCTTTGAATAAGGATTATATTAAAATTTAAATTTAAGTTTGAATAAGCTTTGTTTCAGCTGTATTTTACTGTTTATGCACAAATTTATGATCATATTAAATGTTATTGTTATGGATTGAATGAATTCATGCATATTGCTTCTTTTTCTATTCTTCGAGTTCAGCGGTTGAATTTTAGTGACCTAGTAGTCTTCTTAAGCTTATTATATTTGATTTAATGATTTCTGATCAGGGAAGAAGATCAGGAGTGTGGATTAATCTAATACATGATTCTTCATGTTTTTATGTTATTTTGTATGTAATTTTTAGTTATTATTTTGTATCCAGGAGTAAGTAGACAATATGTTATATATATATATATATATATTGATATTTTGATCAATAGATTGACTTTCATTGATATTTATATTATTGAAAAAAGATTAGATAGCTCTAATTATTGTTATAAAAATGACAATTCTTTTTAATTTAGGTTTTGGGGCGTGACAACCACTAAATTGGCATATTAGAAATATAGTATCTAATTAAGAGATTATTAGGCTCAAGTTCAACATTCCCTATATCTTAGTGGGCAAAATTTAGTTTTGATTTTCAAGATTGATAGTTATCAAACTTAAGATCCAATAATTTTTTCTTTTCAAGATTAGTAACTAAAAAAGTCAAGATCCATTAACACTTACCATCACATGCTATTATATAAAAGAGAAAGAAATAATGGTTGCATGGCATATATAGCCACAAGCAAATATGACAAAGACTTGGAGAGAGAAGAGAGGGAAAATAACAAATTTAAAGAGAAGGGAATACCTTTTTTAAGTACTTGAAGGAAGGAAAATTTTCAATATTTTGAAGGAGATGCTACTAGCTTCAACTTCATAAAAAAAGATGTGCTTTTGATTGAACAATTGTAATGGATAATGGGGGTAGTAACATCAACAACATGCTTGTTTAAACCTAGTTCGAATCATTCAGGGCATACACTGGAGTAGAAACAAAGAAATACGAAGAAGAAGAGTTAGTAATGGGAGCTCACTTGGGGTATACATCAGTGGGATGCATGAAAGAGAAAAGGAGATGGTGATGTGAGCACATTAAGGGCATGCATTATTTGAATGATGAACATGTGCAATGCAGTAGAGAAGAGAAGTTTGTGATGTAAGCTTGCTTAGGTGGTCCTCAATAAGGAGTTTGTGATGGAAGCTCGCTTAAATCAATTCTTAATGGGACTTACAATATGTGAAGGAGAAGAGTAATTTGTGACAACAAGTTTATGTATGAAGTTTATGATAGGAGCAACTCTCAATTTCAAAACAAAACTCAAAGCTTTGAATAAGGATTATATTCAAATTTAAATTTAAGTTTGAATAAGCTTTGCACTAGTTTGAAAATAGTTTAAATTTAAACTTTTTTTAAAGTAATGACTATAATAAAAAAGTTTTTTTTTTTCCAATAATAATCTATTCCGAAATGCAATTCCTTCTAACGATTTTCTTATGTATAGAAGATTATTGGATAATAATGCTTATCCTAGATGGTGCCAATCAATTGAAACATCAGAACATATAGCAGTTGCATGCTTGAAGTTTATCAAATTCATAGAGTATTTTAATAAATGGGAAGGATTTCCGGTTCATGTTTTCATCTCTTTTGTTGAATGCTATGAGAAGTTGGTAAGGTTAGCAAATAATAACTCTTTTATTGATAATATATATTATACTGCCATATTTGTTTCATGGAAGAGTAGATATAAAGTAAAGCATTGAGGAAATGAAGATTGTTATATTAGAATAGCTTATATTGTAATCATTTATGCTATTTCATCTCAAACAAAATTCATTTGGGAAAATTGGGGTGTTAATAAGCTCAAACAGCTGTTTAATAAGTTTTTGCACCATCCTGCCCCTGAATGGATAAAAGTTAACATCGATGCATCTCTGTTAAGATATAGTAAAACAAGTATTGGAGGAATATTCAAAGATTATAAAAGGAAGATTTTTGTTGGTGTTTTGTTTCAACTACTTACATTGGGATATAGCTCAATTGGAGATGATGGCTGTTAAATCTTTGAAGAGAATTATGCAAGGACGGATGCTTGAATACAATGGAATTATTATTAAATGTATCTAGATACTTCAGGATTCAATGAGAAAAGTTAATTTGGAAAATGAATATATTTTGACGAAGGATTTATCTTTTTAAAAGATTTCAATCAAATTTTATTTTATTTTTATAATAGTTGTAATAAGTTAGTTGATTTTTGTGCTAATTATGCTATTTTTAGCTATTTTTTGGGGATGATATTAGTTGTAATAATATTCCACCATATTTTTGTTAAAGGAGGAATGTGATAAATTTTCTATCATTTAGTATTAAAAAAAAAAGACTATAATAAACAAGCAACCATTATAATGAGTTGATGTGAAATTAAAAAATAAAATTTGATATATTTCTTAAAATAAACAAATTTAGTCAGACAAGCAGAGCCCTGCATTGGGTACCCATACTCACACCCATCCATGCACCCACCTATACCCCATGCACCCACCCATACCCAATGGGTATGTGTGGATGGGTACTCAACATCGGGGGATAAATCGATTTGCATTGCTAATTATCGTATGTTTTATATTATTGCAATACTCACTATATAATGTGCAGTACTTAACCATGTTACGATTACGATAAATTCTAATATGCATCTTGATAGTTTGCAATCAGAGTAAAGGACAATAAGCCTCAAGACCATCAATCCGTGGTAGACTTCATTCAAAAAGTATGAAAAAGTGGGTGAATATAGACAGTATGACATCCCAAAAATGACTATGGATGGACATGGGTGGGCACCCGTCCGAATAAAACATGGCTATCAAATTAGGACGCCATGGCTTTGCATACAAGCCAAATTACCTTTACGAGCCAAACAGGTTTCGTGGAGTTACGACCATCTCACCAACCACCCTGGATCAAACATTGCTGCTGTAACTCTTCTTACTCAAAACGGAAAAGGGTGGCCAACGGAATGAGAAAGGTCTCCCCGCAAGTTCATCGTCTCTTCCTCGGTCACCGACTTGGCTTCTAGGGTCGTCTTTAACGATCGCTTCTTGGGACCCTCGATATCGCTGGCCGCTCGCTTGGAACCCCGATTAGGAGCAATCAGACGGTTTTCAGAGATCATTCTAGAGTGTCGCGGCGATGATGGTCTTTCTTGAGGAGGAGAAGCTCTGGAAACGCCTTTTTTGTTTTGTTATTTCCTGACGTTATCTGGCGGATTCTACCATCGGCAGTGGAATGGCCGACGCGATGTCGATAATTCCGGTGTCTGTTCTCAGGAATCTTGCCGATAAGCTATACGAGAAGCGCAAGAATGCGGCCCTTGAGGTGCTTTGTACCCCTTATCATGGTTGCGGTTGGTTTTCTTCCTCTTTAATTGAAGATTTGATAATTACTGATTAGAGTTGGAAATTGGGGGAAAACACAGGTCGAAGGCATCGTGAAGCAACTAGCTCAGACGGGAGAGCATGACAAGATTACGAGTGTAATTAATCTGTTAGTCACCGAATTTACGTATTCCCCGCAGGCTAACCATAGGAAGGTGTGTGTGATTGTGGTTGGTGTCATGGCATTTTTTTCCTGTTGAACTAATTTGTTTTCTGTTTTACAATATGTCTGATATCTTTTCTGTTCATTTAAGTAATTTTTTTATATTTATTTAATTTAATTGCCAGGGGGGTTTACTAGGGCTAGCTGCAGCTACAGTAGGCCTGTCTTCAGAAGCTTCTCGGCATCTGGAGGTCAGTATTTAGAAGAAACTGTTGCAGAAGAACACTAGAAGTATTTGATTGTTTTTTTTTTTTTTGTGGGCACCATGGAAGGTTATTTCTGTCGTAAATTTAGTGCCAGTGGAAGGGATTGAAATTTATCACCATATAAATAATTTTTAGTTCCCAAATTATTAATTTTGAAAAAAAAACTGTCATCCAAAAATATATTATTTTTTATTGATTGCTTTTTTTACAACAAAACAATAAAAAATCTATCCGAAACAAAGCTTTAAGAGTTTCAGACAACAAAAACTATTGTTCCCTGCCACATGGTTGAATGCGCTACCTATATTGTTCATTTACCAGTTTTTTGTCAATACTATAGTTTCTTTGTATTTATCCTGTTTCACATCCATTATAATGTGTTTGTTCTGCTATGTATTTTATGGTTTTCTGCCATTATTAACTGCTGCAAGACTTTTTGTGCGTGTTACACGAAACAAATGGAAAAGAAAGCCTAAAAAAATATGTACATAACTCTGCTTACGATAAATGCCCTTCATTTATATTTTATAGTCCAGCATTTACATTTTATAGTCCAGCACGATGCCCAACTTATTTACAATATAGGATTTTGAATTTTGACCGCTTGAAAATTTGGTAATGACGAATAGCCGTGCTCAATTTTGTTTTGGTCTGCAAAGAAAAACAAAATATAATATCAATGCTTTAGGTTTGCTCACATATGCTGGTTTTGCGATGATGATCATGGTTCTCATTATGTGACTCCTCCTCCATATTCATCCATGGATGCTACATAACTTGGTAGCTATAGTTTATGAAAGCCTTATTGCATAACTCTTTGCCATGCTCCATTAAATTTTCCTCTATCATTTCTTTCCTTTCACTTTAATTTTATCTACTACTCATGGTGCACTTTCTTTTCTCTTTATATACATTTGATTCATTTAAGTATATTTTTCATTATTTTTTTATCAATAGGTGATGCTCCCACCATTCCTTTAGCATGAATAATTTTTACTTTGTCTTCCCATACTTATTACATAAGCATCTTAAAACCTTCCTTTTTACATCACAATCAACTTTGCTTCCAGTGATATCTTTGGTGATTAACACTCAAATCCATCCTGTATAAGGCTCAATTAGTTATAATTCCATAAATTTCCTTCAAGTTTCTATGATAAATTTTTATAATATAATACTCCTGATGCACCTCTTTCTAGCATGTTGCATTAATTCTAGAAGTTATGTGATGTGGGAACATCTTTACATTTTGTTTTATGCAGGATTATTATACCTAGAGACCTGCCACCTCTCACCTTTTGCTATTCTATCCACTTCCTATATAACTAAATATAGTACTATAGTACACTTAGCAGCTGGCCCCTTGATTGACCTCTTTTAGTTGGTATACAGTCCCCTATATGGGACTTGAGGAGAACATTTTACATCTTAGTTTTTACAGAATATACTACAGAGAAGTTTTCCACTATTTCATTGCTTGTCTTGTTTCCTATGTTTCCCTATTTCTTTGCTCCCACAACAACTTGGTATCAGAGCTTGGAGGTAAGAAATGGCGGATAGCAATAGACAACCCGCCTTCGACGGTGATCAAGGCGAAGGTGCTCTGTGGGCGCTTCAATCCAAGATTGTTAAATAATTGGAGGAACTCAAGACAGAGTTTCGTCGATTTGCCACAAAGGTATGGTTAGAATTTCAGAATATTAAAGCCGACGGCGGCAATGTCCAACTGTCGCCACCATCTATTTCCCCAACCCATCGCACAACTCTTCCGCGCGCCAGAGGTGAACGCCGTGGGCGGGCTGATGTACCCGATTTAATCGATTCGGACGTTGATTTTGGACTTCAACAGCAGTAGAATGCGTCAGACTTCGGCAATGAAGAAGTTCCGCCGTATTTCCCTCATCCTTGCCACCACCTTGATTTTCCGCCAAGACACCAAGGAGAATTTAAGGTAAAAATGGATATCCCATTATTTGACGGAAAATTACATATTGAGGACTTCCTAGATTGTGAACGATTCGTAGAGACGTTCTTTGAATATATGGGTATTATGCAAGACAAACAAGTGAAATATGTAGCGTGCCGGCTGCGAGGCGGAGCAAGCGCTTGGTGGCAGCATAGTCGGCACTGGGAAGGGAAAGGCAACGTCCGAACTTGTGCTAGAATGAAACAACTATTGCGAAGCCACTATTTGCCCACGGACTATGAACAAACTCTATACATGAAGTTTCAATAGTGTATGTAGGGCCATCAGAGCATGAGCGATTATACGGAGGAGTTTTATCGCCTTAGTGCTTGTAACAACTTGAATGAGACTACTAACCAAATAGTAGCTTGTTACATCGGGGGATTGAAAGAAGCTATACAAGACAAATTAGAATTGAATTCTATGTGGTCGTTATCCTAGGCGGTCAACTTCGCTTTAAAGGCCGAAATGCAGTCCAATCAGCCAGCTTATTCTCTACCACAATGCCGGCAATTCAGTGATTTTCCTGCATCGGACAATCGTGGTTAAAGCTCCAATCATAATAGTGTATCAAAGCCGGTGCCTAAATCTATACCTGCAGCATTGCTGCCCCAACAAGAAGTTCATAATAAGATGAATGGCCCAGAAAGGAAAAATCCGTATGGCCGACCTACTACACTGAAATGTTTCAGGTGCTTCCAACCAGGACATAAGTCCAATGAATGCCCAAACCATCAACAACTACAGCTTCTTGAAGGCTAGTCAGACCCTTACAATTTCGTGACCGAAGCTGAAGGCAAGGAAGAGTATGAAGAAATAGCCAGGGATGAAGGAGAACCTATCATTTGTGTACTGCAGAAATTGTTGCTCACTGCTAGTCAGAACACTATCTCGCAATGCAATGCTATCTTCAGATCAAAGTGTACTATAAAGGGGAAGGTCTGTGACCTCTTGATTGACAATGGGTGCACCGAAAACATTATCTCATGAGCTGTAGTGCAAGCACTGCAACTCAAGACCATCAAAAACCCAAATCCTTATGGATTAGTTGGGTTAAAAAGGGCCTTGACATTCAGGTGTTGAACATTTGCCAAGTACATTTTTTCCATTGGTAAGCACTACACCACTGAAATACCTTGTTATGTTCTTGATATGGATGTTTTCCATTTAATTCTTGGTAGACGTGGCAATTTGACCCGGGAGTTACGTACGATGGGCGGGCAAACACGTACTCTTTTGAGTGGAAGGGACGCAAGTTACGACTACTATCAACTACACCATCCCCAACAGGCGACGAAGGGGACCGCATGCCTGGTCTTTGGCATTGTGTCAGGCAACTCACTCTTGAAGATGGGGAAAGAAGCTAGATCCATTGTTGCTATTTTGTTAGTTGAAGCCAACCCCGAGACAACCCAAGTCAATTATTTGCCTTAAGTAATGAAGCTACTGGATGATTTCGCAGATGTTGTACCCGCGGACCTTCCCAAGGAATTACCGCCAATGCGATCTATATAGCACCAAATAGATTTTACTCCAGGGGATGCATTACCCAACTTGCCACATTATAAAATGATCCCCACCGAACACCAACAACTGCAGAAGATTGCCGACGAACTTCTGGACAAGCAATTGATTCAACCGAGCCTCAGTCCATGTGCCGTGTCGGCATTACTGGTCCCCAAGAAAGACGAGTCGTAGAGGATGTGTATTGATAGCCGGACTATCAATAAAATAACCGTCAAGTACCGATTTCCGGTTCCAAGGTTGGAGGATATGCTATATTATTTGGAGGGAGCTAAGTTTTTCTCAAAGCATCTTTAGGAGCGGGTACCATCATATTAGAATTCGGCCCGAAAACGAATGGAAGACAGCTTTCAAGACGCAAAATGGGTTATTGAATGGAAAGTTATGCCTTTTGGCTTGTGCAACGCACTGGCGATATTTTTTAGACTAATGTCTGAAGTCTTAAAGCCTCTATTGGGCAAGTGTTGCGTGGTCTACTTTGACGACATTTTAGTCTTCAGTCCATCTATAGATGAACATTGGGGACACTTGCGGAGTGTCTTTGACTTGTTACGAGCCCACAAGCTATACTTAAATACAACCAAATGTGAATTTGCCACTTCCTCTGTTCATTTTCTGGGTTATGTTGTTTCGGCTCAAGGAGCAGCTATGGATCCAAACAAGATTCTCACTATCCAGCAGTGGCCACCTAGCACATTGACGGAAATCCGAAGCTTCCACGGATTAGCAAATTTTTGCAGAAGATTCATCCGTGGTTTCAGCATAATTATGTCCCGGATCACTGATTGCTTAAAATCTAGCTCTTTTAAATGGGGTGATGAGCAACAACGAAGCTTTCGCAACATCAAAGATGCTCTCACCTCGGCACTGGTGTTGGCAGCACCCAACTTCAGCAAGGCATTTCATGTCGATACAAACGCCTCCGCAATAGGAATTAGCGCCGAGCTTTCACACGGAACTTCAAACCGACATCAAATTAAGCTCAGCCTACCACCCTCAGACCAATGGCCAAACTGATGTGGTGGATCGCACATTGGGCAACATGCTACGATGTCTGGTGCAGGACAATCCAAAGAAATGGGACGATGTCTTGGGCCAAGCCGAGTTTGTCTACAATTCCATGAGCAATCAATCCACGGGTATGTGTCATTTTAATGTCGTCTACACTAAACCTCCTAATCAAATTGTAGACATCGCAATCTTGCCGAAGTGCTGTAATCTTGAGGCGGCCAAGCTAGCGGGGGTCTTTAAGTCAATGCTGGATACTGTTCACGATAAATTGCAAAGTTCCAATGATGTGTACAAGCAAGCTGCGGACGTACATCGCAGAGCCAAGACCTTCCAGCTCGGAGAGCTAGTCGTGGTTCGTTTAAGGAGAGATTTCTAGTTGGGACACATTCGAAGATTAGGCCAAGAAAGGTTGGGCCAGTCACTATCAGACACAAGATTAGTGACAATGCCTATGTCGTCAACCTCCCTTCCAACATTTTGACATTGTCCACCTTCAACGTCGCCGATATCAGTCCCTACCATTTAGCTGACTCGACAGTGATAGAA
Organism: Dendrobium catenatum; assembly: GCF_001605985.2. Lineage (NCBI taxonomy): Eukaryota > Viridiplantae > Streptophyta > Magnoliopsida > Asparagales > Orchidaceae > Dendrobium > Dendrobium catenatum. The sequence continues at coordinate 120,899 of NW_021318645.1, forward strand.
ATCAATTCGCTGGACGCAAATTCTCCTGAAGTGGAGGAGAACTGATGTGGGAACATATTTACATTTTGTTTTATGTTGGATTATTATACCTAGAGACCTACCACCTCTCATCTTTTGCTATTCTCTCCACTTCCTATATAACTAAATATAGTACTATAGTACACTTAGCAGCTGGCCCCTTGATTGGCCTCTTTTAGTTGGTATACCGTCCCCTATATGGGACTTGAGGAGAACATTTTATAGCTTAGTTTTTACAGAATATACTACAGAGAAGTTTTCCACTGTTTCATTGCTTGTCTTGTTTCCTGTGTTTCCCTATTTCTTTGCTCCCACAACATTATGTCATTGCGTGCATCACAATATCTTAATATAATAGGTCCAAGCTTCTTAACCCTAGCCCACTTAGGTATAAATTAATCATTTTACAAAAGTGACATATAATTATCAAATTGACATTGCTGATTGCCCTGGTTATATCAAGATAGACTTGAAATCGCATGTTTTAAATGGTGAAAAGTGCACAGGAGGATCAGCTTGTTGTTGGGTTTAACCTTGAGTTTCACCTTTTCACGAATTGAGAAGGAGAACCTTATAGAATATTACGTGGTAGTGGTTATCGAGAGCTCTCTAGATTTTAGCAAAAATGAATATAAAAATCTTGAGGAAGATATTGTTTGCTAAGTAACCATTTTTATAGTTGCTGAAAAATCTGAGTGCTACAAGCATTCGATATTTAGAAACTTTCTTACTGGGTGAGTATTAAAGATGCCTTTATTTGGATGAGATGTTGCAGCCGAGCACTATAGACTTATGGAGGAGTTACTCATGGGGAAGTCTTGTATATATATATAGACTTATGGAGGATTCCTCTTAGCTATTTGACATTAATCAAAATAAAGGAGAATCACTAAAGAATTGTTTCTTATGAGAGGACCTCGACGTTGTCATAGCCTTCCTCCACTTTGCAACATCTTATTTTCTAACCCTTTCTTGGTTCTTAGTTGTTCTTTATGGGCACAACTTCTTGAAATGTATTTCTTTATGAAAACAAAAGTATTTCCTTCTTGCCTTTGACTTGGACCTTGATTGGTTCTCAATTTTTGATCTTCATCGCACAATTAGCCATTTAATTGCACTATCCTGATTATGTTTTACTTTTTTTTTTATTTCTTTTGAATTTAGTGCAGCCTTTACTTCTGACATTGCTAAGACATTCTTTCCAAAAAGCATAGCATCAACAAAATATTCATACCTACTTGGTAATGTACTTGTGAGAGTAATTGCCTAATGTTCATCATTTATTCTCAGAACTAAGCTTTTTAAATCAAGAACCATTCGATTAAATTCATCCACATACTTATTTCAATGGTTTTTACTCCTCAGTTTTCCATGTATATAATTTATTCTTTAGTTACTATTGATTGGCAAAAGAATTATCTTGTACAAGGATTTAAACTTTTTCCTATGTCACTGACTGCTCTTTCATACACAATTTCTCGAAATACCTTATCTCCAAGACTTAGTAGAATTGAAATTCTTCTACAAGCAACGTGGAATAAGAAGACATACCTTCTTTATGGAATCCATTATTCTATTCTTCTACACAGTAAAAAAATCTTTCGAGTTTCTTCTACAACAAAAAACAATTCCTTTGCTTGAGTCTTCTGTATGTTTGAACAACAACACAACCTTCTCATAGAACGTTTCCATTGATGACAAGGATGATACACATCCATCTCATTGATACAACAACTCCACGATAATCCTTCCTCGCAGGTTTCAGTGCCTGCCTCATTAAGCCTTATAAAAAAACTCGAGTTACTCCTCGAGGTGCTTTTCACTGGAATTGTGTTGAGACAGGCCTCATATTGCACAATTTTAAACAATGCTAAAGAGTTAAAAGACCATTTTGATCTTTTTCTCATATTTCAAAATATGGAGAAAATATTTGAAGACTATGACCTTTGTAGAGCACTTATTATTATTGTTTCTAAACAATTGCATCTTGTTCTTTCTAGAGACATTTAGTTTTGTTTATTATTGTTATTTTTTTGCTGTTATGCGGTTCCATATTTTCCAAAGCTTACCAAACTCGAACGAATATGCAAGCTAAATTTTCTAGTGAATCTGCGCTGATCTAGTTCTTAACTGACAACTGGTAAAATTCCATAGTTTAAGGTTTTCTGTTTGAGACTAATTCACATTTCTACCTGTACTAAAATTTAGCCATGATTTTATATTATCATTATGCCCTTAGTTATTTGTAATTGGACTCCATAAAATAGCCAACTTTCCTGATTTATTCCCTTTTCTGATTGTTATCTTTATTTCACTTTCTTATCCGTGTCCCCTTTTTTAAGCTGTTCCCCCTAACCTTCTACTGTTTTATTTTCACACTTATTTTATTCCATGAATATTAATGTGTTCTTTAAATCCTTATATTTTCAGCCTGTCCATTATTTACCTATCCCACTGTACCTCGCCTTAGGAAATGCATGGTCCTTAGAATTTTAGCCTTTTCTTATAATTTATATGCTCTGTGTTTTGTATTATATGTGCCAACTAAATCTGATTGAAGATGAATTTCATTTGGGAAAATCATACTTCTATAGAAGATGATTTACTTCTATTATAATTTTTGTAGCATTACTTTGATAAACGGATATGCGTATATACTATTAACAAATATAGTTTTTGCGAGTCACTTGCATCCTGCATCTCTTTCTATTTAATCTACTTTCTGAATGTAAGTTATGCTACCGGTATCTCAAGGATGTCTTGCTTCAATTTATAAAAGTTACTAATCTCCATAGAGTTTTTACTTCATTAATATATTGTTGTTTTTTGTGAATTCAGCAAATTGGACCTCCTGTGCTTAATTCTTTCCTTGACCAAGACAATAGTGTTCGATTTTATGCTTGTGAAGCACTATACAACATAGCTAAGGTGTGTTCTTTGTCATTTTCTTATTGCATTATACTTAATGCATTTTATGATTATCTCAGATTTATTTAATAGGATAATATGGGTGCAAATGGGATATAACTTTTAGAATTAATACATGGTGGTTATAATGAAGAATTAAAAGAAAGGTAATTAAACTAGAAGTAGTGGTTAGTGATGAAATAGTCACAAATAGTTAGGTCAAGTATGAGAGAAATGAGAATGTTAAGAAATGATTATATTAAATGAATAGTGGGAATAAAAACTAGCATTTCAAAGTGATAAGCTAGTAGAAAATTGATTCAGATGATTTGAGCATGTACAATAGAAGGGTAAATTGCATTTCAAATCTTGATTGATAAAGTTGATGTGGAATGATTAGGAAGGAAACTTGGTGTTCCATAGCTAATATAGCTACAGGCTGCGCAAAAATAAATGTGTAAAAAAGAGTTAACATCTTAGAAGCCATAGTTGGCAAAAATGGAAAATGTTGTTTCATAAGAACAACCTGGAATTCTATGTATAAGATTGTGGCGACAGCAGTGGCTCATGATAATAGTTAGTTTAATCTTTCATGTAATGCAAAATCTAACTGTTTTGTTTTTTGTTGACAGGTTGTTAGAGGAGATTTTATTGTATATTTCAATCAGATTTTTGATGCACTTTGTAAGCTCTCAGCAGACTCAGACGCCAATGTACAAAGTGCTGCTCATCTGCTAGATCGGCTTGTAAAGGTAAATTTATGAAATTATTTTGTTTATTTGTCCGAAGGGGGAATTTTGTACTTCTGGCTAGTTGTGCTTTTACATTTTTTTTTGTGATAATTACTAACATTCAGTCAACTAAGCAGGATATTGTAACAGAAAGTGATCAATTCAGGTGTAGAATCTGATATCATTTGTTTAAAATTTTCCATGAAGGTCTCATATTCCCATTGAAAATAATCTAATTTTATTTTTCTCTTTTTATATTTAAAGCATAGAGGAATTTATCCCATTGTTACGGGAACGCTTGAATGTGTTAAACCCCTATGTTCGGCAATTTTTGGTGAGTTGGATCACTGTGTTGGATGGTGTTCCAGAGATTGATATGCTTGGCTTCCTTCCAGATTTTCTTGATGGTAATATTTCTGAAGTAGATTTATTTTGGTAGACGTTGCTTGTTCCTCAGAGCATGAATCTTATTTAATTCGAATTTATACAGGTTTGTTCAATATGCTTAGTGATTCTAGCCATGAAATACGTCAGCAAGCTGACTCCGTACTTTCAGAATTTTTACAAGAAATAAAGAACCCTCCTGTAAGTAAATTTAATTAATATTTCAGTGGTTAGCTAGAACCATTCCTTGGATCAGATGCATCTTATTTTATTTCCTACGTTCTTTTTGTTTAGTTTGTTATCAGTTCTGTACATTGTGTTTGGTATGAAGTTATGAGTTATGTACAATGTGTTTGGTATGAAGTGAAACCCAAGATGACTATTATCAACTTATATGCTAAACTTTTGTCATAGTTGTTTATCGCTTTCCTGATTCTAAAAATTTTCTGAAGAATGTAGATTACGGTCGTTTGGCTGAAATTTTGGTTCAAAGGGCAACTTCTCCTGATGAATTTACTCGGTTAACGTCTATCACATGGGTAAGGATGAATGAACTTATTCTTTGTTATCTGAGTAATGGTTTCTGGTAGGTAATCTTCCAACAGCCACTGGTTGTATTGGATGGAAGTGAAACAGTTAAATATTCATTACTTTTCATTGCTGTTTAGACTACAGTTTAGTTCGTTATTAACACTGCATCTATTGATTTTGTAGATTAATGAGTTTGTAAAAGTTGGTGGAGACCAGCTTGTTCCTTACTATGCTGATGTCCTTGGAGCAATATTACCGTGCTTATCTGACAAAGAAGAGAAGATAAGAGTTGTAAGCTCTCTTTTAATATTGCTTTTTTACCACCTTCATCTTTTAATATTGTTTTTTTTACCACCTTCATCTTTGCAATATTATTAATAATTGATAAATTAATAAAATGTGTACGTTACTTTAGTGTGATTGTTTTGACTTTTAAATAAGTATATTTCAAGAATATATATTTAAAATATGTACGTTATTGATGCGGACATCGGCACGAAGATTTGGCACATCTATCACAGGAGGCGTCGTAAATCGACGGCTCTAATTTAAATTTTAGAAAATTTTAGCTCTTATTTTCGGTTATTTCTTGTTTTACCCCTAGGTTAGTTTATGTGAGTGTTGTGGCCCAAGGGGCAATTTTGTAATGTTTAATTTTTCTTATGTTGTGGCCTATATATAGGGCCTCAAGCTATTGTAAGAGGATGATGGTTAATTTTGATATGAAAATTTTGTGTTTTCCACACTTGTGTTCTTCTTGAGAGAGGACGAGAGTGAGATTTCTATGAGAGAAATCGAGAGTTTCACCAGCCGCTGGATGGGTTCGGACTCGTGACTTGAAGTTCCTTGGAGAAGGGCAAACGAATCACCCACCAACCTTGGAGACGGCCGGGTTTGTGGTTTTCTCTTTGTATTTTCAATCTTCATCCACCACCCTCCTCTTTGCATCTTTCGTTTTATCTTATATTGTTGTTTTGTTTTGTCATCTTTTCCCTCAACTTCACAGTCCAAGCTCCATACCGAGCTCACCAAAAAGCCACCGGCCACCCATCCAGGAATTCCTCCAAACCGCCGGCCATGGCTCCCTAGCCGCTGGCCTCATCCTTTCCCCTCTCTCCTTGGATTTCCTAATTAGGAGTGCAAGATACTAGGAATTAATTTGAAATTCAAATTATTTAAAATTTGAAATTCAAATTTCTTTCCTAATTTATCATGCTATTTTTGGAAAGTTCTTAACTCAATTCTTTTGAATTTCAAATTCAAGTGGATTTGGTTAATTGCTTTCCTAATCCTAAACTTGCATTTATGCAAGCAAGACACCTCATTGGCTTGGATTTAGATTTATTTCCTTAAGCTAAGTATCTCTTTTGGAAATATTTCAAATTCTCCCAGATTTCCTCTTAACCGAATTTTCCCCAAGTGCTTTAATTTTATTTCCTGAAACCTGAAATCAGATTTTGAAAATAAAATCTCCTTCTCCTCTCAATCCCGCCACTCCTCTCTGGAATTACATTAGGAAATCTTTTCTAACAGTCACAGCAATTGTTTGGAAATATTTCTAAAGCTGAGATTATTCCTTGGCCGAAAATCTCAAGGCTCCACTGCAGTTAATTCCCTTTCCAAATCTTGCTTTTTATTTTTGGAATTAAATCCCTGTTTTCTCTCTAATGCCACCTCCTTTAATTCCGAAATTCATTTCCACATCCCTGAGAATAGAATTTAGGAATTAATTCCTAAATTCCCTCTCAGGAATTCCAAATCTGAGAATTCCAAAATCTGAGATTTTTTTATTATTATTTTTTAACTCCACGTAACAGCTCTTGGAGATATTTCCCCTGACTTCTCTCTACATCCAGCCGTTCAAGTCTTCAGATTTTCTAATTTTCCCACCGTCTCCCTCTTTATTTCCTTCCATGTATGGTTTCCAATCAAGTCCCCAAATCAATTCACTGATTTTGGGGAATTGAATTCCATTAAACTCCCTGTGTCCCGCCATCCCCCACTTCCCTACTGGGTTTGATTTTCCATCTCTTCTTCTTTCCCCTTGCAAGAAGATTCCTTTCCCCTTGCTAGCACTTGTGGGCTCCGAAAATTCGGCCCCGGCCTCCCCGCCGCGCGATTTCTTTTTTTATTTCTTCGACGAGGGAGTTTTAACTGAATAAGTTCCGAGGTAAATTTTGGAAGGCAGATGGGTTTGTAGATAAGACACTACCCAGAGATTTCGCCCTCATTTTGTGAGGACTTTATGATCTGAGTTCTGGTTTCCTATAGGCGCAAGCCCCTATAGTTAATTACCCCTCCCGATAACGAGAGAGAACTTTCGATTAAGGCTAGTCATCGATCAGATACGTAGAGATACGTGTTATCTGGCATATAGTAGCAGCAATGAGTATTGGTATTGATGATTGGAAGTTTGGAATTTGAAGGGTTTGGATATTGGGAATTGAAGAATTGGGCTTTTGGATTTGGAATTTGGTTCGGAAGATTTGATATTTAAATAGAAATTGCACCATCCTACACTTAAAGCGGATGGTGGGGGAATGGATGATGGGCCCGATCAAGATCCCATGGTTCCGTCATCCCGGGCCATCGTGGTCCCTGGTCTACTTAGTCAGAGGAGGTAGTCGACCCAACCTGACAGAAGGATCCTTGTCGGCAGCCATGGGTTGCTTCGTCCAAGGGAACCTTGTAGACCGAGATTGAATGTTTGTCTAAGGGGACAAATTTAAATCCACCTTAGCTAACAGAGGGCTTTGTGCCCTATCAATCATATCCTATTGATTCATATCTCAAGGATTTAACGCCATTAAGGAGCGTATTGGCTCTGGCCATAACCGCTATCTGTGGTGCCATTTGGCGGCAAAACCACTCGATTCAGAGGGCCCCGG